>NW_026260743.1:0-545 GCF_024291825.1 Alternaria postmessia
CGATCAAGGGGAATGGGGGTGCGGCTTACGGGGCTGTGTTTGACTCTTAGGGTTGGTGTACGTTCTCGTTGAGAATGGGGATGCGTTGTGCTGACCGAACCGCGAGTCGCTTGTCTGTTATGTTATCGTGTGTTCGTTGTGGTTGCATCGCTTAGGAAGCTGAGCTCTGCTTAGTTGGGTGGGTTGGCCAACCGACCCTTGACGGTATTTCTTGTACCCTTCCTTATGGACATACCCCCACGTCCATATTATCCAACCATCAGTCGCAGCCACCGAAAGCCCTTGCGAGGTTCTCTTGTGGTGCTCTGACACTATTCTTTCCACAAGCACCGCTGAAGAGTCATGGTGTGAGGTGTGCACGTAGACAGTCCGCTGCAAGCATGGTCACAAGCCGTCCTCGCGGGTCGGGAGAACGTCGAATGCTGAGGCAACTTCTTGTTGAGGCGCAAGCGACTCATGGCTACGCTGGTGCCAACCCTGACCAATAAGTTTATTCCGCACTGATCTATCAGATGAATTTCCTGACAACCGTGCTCTAGCACGCA
>NW_026260744.1:0-544 GCF_024291825.1 Alternaria postmessia
GGTAGTAGAAGTTAGACTTATAGTCTAATATTATTGCGCCTGCGCGCTTAATGTCTATAAGTACTTTATTAATATTTAAAAGGTGTTTAGTAATAAACTACCTTATACCTAGTTCTACCTTATAGTTACTATAGCGCTTCTTTAGCCTCTTAATATATACGTTATTAAGGTATAGTATATATCTATTAAGAATATAGTCTCTATAAATCTTTATTATAATACGTACAAACTCTACTAGAGAGTTTATTATACTTATTAGAAGTGTATACTATTATATAAGTTCTAATAGCGTTAAAAAGGCTATTATATCTCTTAAGTTCTTATGTAGTTCTACTTAGTTATACTCTAAGAAGAAGTCTAATAGGCTTATAATAATATATTCTACAAATTTCTCTAAAAACTTATTAGAATTAGGTAGTAGGTTAGCGTTGCAAATTATAACTCTATTAAGTTTTTAAGCGTTATTAATTAGGCAATACCTCTTATCTTTCTTAGTAACTAAGAACTATAGATTATAATACTAGCTTTTATATAACTCTAAGGT
>NW_026260745.1:0-543 GCF_024291825.1 Alternaria postmessia
GTTTATAGTAGCCTTTATAATAGCTTTTAGAATAATAATCTTAAAAAAACTTATAAAGTAATAGTAACGCGTTTAAAAGAAAAGTAATTAATTAATAATAAAAAGCTTAATTAAGTTTAGTAAGTAAAGTAATATAACTAGTAATAAGGTTAGCTCTAGACTTACTAATACTAGAAAAACTTATAAAAAAGTAGTAATATAGTTAAGAGCTTATTTAGTTAGTATAGCTTTAGTATTAGATTTAAGCTACTATATATATCTTTAATAAGTTGTAGATCTTTAATTTACTATAAGCTATAATATAAAAATAAAAATATAGATTAAAATAAAGAATAAAGAGTATATATATAGAAGTATAATTTTATAAGCTAAGATTTTAGTATTTTATTACTTTATAATTTATAGCTTAGTTAGTTATAAGCTATTAAGAATATATAATTATATTATAATTCTCTCTACTATAGTATAGGTAGACGTTAGTATTTATAGAATAGTTACCTTACTACTCTAAATTTTAAAAGCTTTAACTACGCTAGAGATAGT
>NW_026260746.1:0-541 GCF_024291825.1 Alternaria postmessia
AGCTCTTGGTACTCATCAAGCGCCTTCGCTGTGATGGTAGTTTTCCGTCTATTGTGCAAGGTGTCAGTCGAGTTAGCAAGATGTTTAGGTGTGCTTACAGATTGGCATCACAAAGAGCGATGGTGATAGTAGACTTGTATCCAGCCAGTAGGGCTTTGAACCCCTCGATGTCGTCTCCGAGGTACTTGAGCCTTGCCCAGTCCCGAAAATTTTCTAAAGAACCATGGGATTGCTTGGCCACGTTCTTGACGACCATGTTGAAGTCTACGCAAGCACTGCCACATCTGAATAGGGGAAGCTTTAGGAGTAGAAAGTCTCCCTCATCGTCCAAGATGGCCTGGTGCAAGGACGCCAACACTAAACTCAGCGCATCTAGTTCTGCTTTAAGCTCTCGTACATATCTATGATGGCTGTTGAAGTCTTTAAAGGTCTGGTACAATGTCGAACTCGACTTGATGCCGAACGTGACTAGCGTGATGATGGCTGATGCGGCGCTGATTGGATCCGCCATCGTGAAAACTCTAGATCGTGTAGAGGTAGA
>NW_026260747.1:0-540 GCF_024291825.1 Alternaria postmessia
GTATCTCGAACAAGCCAAGCTGGTCCACGAGGTAGAACTGGTTAGTAGTTTCCTATTCTTTGGGATGTTACCCCCAAATCTCGAGATCGTCTGTGCTCTAGCCCTCCGTCTATCGCCGGAACAATCTTTGTACTATTTCTCTCGCACTAGCGCCACACTATGTAGCGTCTGTCTCTGACGTCTATGCCCTGACGAGCCAAACGGGCATGTTCGCTCCTCTACTTACACACCCGCTACGTTTCGCCTATCAGTTGTGCCGAACTTCAACTAACAACCATAGATGCCAACAATCAAGCCAAGCCAATCAAGCGCTTGATAACGGACCACAAGGTGGTCCGTGACATCGTGCACCTATCAGAGTGAGGTCCGTTATCAAGCGCTTGATTGACTTGGCTTGATTGTTGGCAAGTCTGCTAACAACGCTGCAGATCGAGAAGTTATGCGACATCGCTTGTTGCATTGCTCGTGCCACTGCATCTCCATACTTTTGGTCTGAGGCAACTGCCTTGAGGTCCCACGATGATGTGCCGAATTTCTTGA
>NW_026260748.1:0-540 GCF_024291825.1 Alternaria postmessia
CTATAATATTCTAATATTATCTATTTTAGTAGTAAGTAAAAAAATTATTAAGTAAAGGTAAAAATAAGTCTAAAAAATAGCTTTCTTCTAATATAGCGTATTCTATATTTACTAATATATATCTTAACTACTACGTAATAATAATCTATATAATAGCCTATCTTAGCTTAGAATAACTTACTCTATCTAATTCTAGAGAATTAGAGCTAAGAAAGAGAATATTATTAGAAACTTATATTCTAAATAGTTAGATAATATTATATAACCTAACCTAGCGTAAGTATAAGTAGATCTAAAGAATTATTACCTAGAAGGTAATAATTTGTTTATTCTTACTAGATAATATACTATTACTTTACTATTTTTTATATTCTATATTAATTAGTAGTTACTTATCTAATATTTAAATTATTTATCTTATAATACGCCTATATTATATAATATCTACTTATAATACTTATAGTAATAGTTATACACTAATAAATATTAATAATAATATAGAACTATCTAACGTAGTAGTATTAGCTATAAGTCTATTAG
>NW_026260749.1:0-540 GCF_024291825.1 Alternaria postmessia
TTAGTAATAAGATTAGTATTACTATACTCTATTAAACGCCTTACGTCTTAAGTATATAAATATAGAACTATATTATCTTCTTAAAGCGCTAGGCTTATAACTATTACGTCTAGAAGTATAGAAATAAATAGAAGATAAATTATTATATTATAAGCTTACTTAGAAAGCTCTCTTAAGTAGTAAAGCTTCTAAGAGCTTATCTTAATCTATACTAGTATAATTACGTACTGTGCTCTTAAGAAGTATCTAGAGGTGCGTTCTATAATATACTTTCTAAGTAGCCTATAAAAGTAGGCTATATAGTTATAATAAGCTCTTTTATTATAGCTAAAAATACTAATTATATACTTATTAAAGTATATATAGTACTAAGAGCTTACTTAGCGTATATACGCTAACTATAATATTACTAAAAATTATTTAATTAGCTAAATACTTTTTATTTCTTACTTAAAATAAAAGTAAGTATCTCTAATTTTTATTAGTATACTTACTAACTTTAGTAGTATACTTTATTATACTAATTAAACTAAGTATACT
>NW_026260750.1:0-536 GCF_024291825.1 Alternaria postmessia
ATACGCGCGAAGAACCTCATTTTTTCGGCACGGTGGGTTTTCCGCCACACAGAAGGAGGCAACACTTGCTCGCCGTTCGGAATGTACGCCATTGACTCGGCCTCAGAGGTCCTGCTGAGAGAGTTGCACCTGCGATCGGACGAACTGCTTTTGCACGCCGACTCTGCATGCAAGCATTGCGGGTTCAGAACTGCCATCAGCGAACTGCTCGCCCGCCACCTGCCCAACTACCTGTCCATCTACCTCTTCAACAGTCATGGCGTAAAGTAAAGTCGTCGACGTGGCCTCGCGACCATAGAGTGAAAGGACTGGCTCCTTCGAACTGGGGTCAGGACGGAGAAGACGGCTCAATCTACTGTCTTTTGGAGCTCGATCGCTCATTCGCAGCTGCTAGTCCGCTCGACAGCAACCTACCACAAGACTCAGCGTCACGACCCCGCCTTGAGCAATCGCGCCATGATGGACTCACACGCATGGCCGGTTCCAGCCGAGAACTCATGGTGGTGTTCGTGCAGATGCCGCACAGTGGAGGGCGG
>NW_026260751.1:0-536 GCF_024291825.1 Alternaria postmessia
GATATATACGTCTATACTAGAATTACGCATACTCTTTTTAAATAATTAGATATTTTCTACTATAATTTTTTAAAAAGAGCTAACCTCTTTAGCTTTATTACCTCTAAAGAGTATACTCTATAAAGCGTAGTTTAACCTAAAGTTATAGTAATTAATCTATAGTAATTCTAAATATATAGTATACCTATTTAGGTTAGATACTATAAATAGAATACGCTGCGTCTTTACGCAGCTTTATAAATTAGTAATAGTAACGTTTACTTTAGTTATTCTATAGATAGTAAGTTTTCTACTATTAACCTCTTCTATAAAAAGGTTAGGTAAAGAATTAATAACTAATTCTTACTTCTTTACTAATATAGTAGAGATAAGCGTTAGTTATAAACTACTATTAATTATTGCCTTTTTAGGCTTAGACGTCTTAAGAGTAAACTTTACTATTAAGAGTTAGAATAGAGTAGGCTATAAGGTCTTACGTAGCGTTTCTATATTATTATTCTCTTTATTTAGAGAAATATAAGTAGTAATATAAAAGA
>NW_026260752.1:0-533 GCF_024291825.1 Alternaria postmessia
CGGGTTCCGGTGTTCCAGATTCTCCTTCGGCACGTTTCTTCGCATCGATGTCCTGCAGTGCCTTATAAAATTGCGGACAATACTCGACATAATCAACATCGGGCTCAATGGTGTTCATGAAGTACCACTGAACAACGATGTCGAGGTTCCTCTTCCCCAGCTCAGAGGTGTCAGCGCTGTACCTAAACGGTGCATCGAGTGACAATTTCACCACCTCGTCTGGCGCAAGAGATGGTGCTGTGGATGCATTGAGTTGGCGATCAGCTGGCTTTAAGCAATACTGCACCCTGCGTGGGCTGCCACCAACGCTCCCCATGAAGGCAAGGATGTCGCGTCCATCGCAGGTGCCTATCACAAGCGCTTCCGGTGGTGTTGCTACAGAGTGGGATACCCATTTCATCGAGTTGTGGGCCGGCAATGCAGCGATCAGATCGCCTGCGCCATAGTAGGCGATGCGCTGCTTGATTATGCTGAGCGCCATGACTGTATGTCGTGCGCGAAACAATGACAATGCAGCAGAGAAGGCACGGGAA
>NW_026260141.1:0-141950 GCF_024291825.1 Alternaria postmessia
CCCCCCCCCCCCCCCCCCCCCGGGTCCTCTCGTCTTCTTCTTCGTGCTCTTCACGACGAACAACTCAACCCCAGTCAATAGAAAGAGATGTTGCTCGCGTCATACTAGACCTAACAGGCGGCCGTCTTTCGCCTACAGTACACTAGCCACTATGTAGGACAAAGGAAGACGTCAGCAATGCCGCCCGGTGGTACAACGCTATCTATCCCCATGACTTGGGATGATGGTGGCTTGCGCAGCTACTGATCCCTCGCAGATAGGATGCGACTGTACAGCACGATGCGGTGTGCACCAGAATCTGGAAGCGTCTTCAAGATGTGAAGAATTGTTGTACTACGGCATGCCTCAAACAGTGGCAAAACGAAACAGACGACAGAGATAGTCACGAGTATCGTAGACGGATCTCGGCATGCCACAGCAAGAGTGACACCAATGTAATACGCCCACCAGTAAGGACCAGGGTGCTATCCAGTCAGGCTGTCGCTGCTCAAAGGCGAAGCATGACAGATGGCAATACCTGAAACGGCTGCCATGGACGAGAATCTGGATGCAAGGCAGGGCGCTCAGTAGCACGATCGGAAGCGATGTTACGCAGAAGGCGCTGCTCGACATTACAGGGTAGCGGCAACGCTTGCCAGCGCGAGGAACCGCCGGAGAGCGGGTTCAGCGCGTGGAGGCAGGTCTGGCGCGCATGCAATGAATGGCCGAGGGCTCAAGAATGTATGATGACGGCAGGACGATTTGCGAGACGTCTTCGGACGTGTCGGTGAGTCTGGACGTCGACGGCGAAGTGCCGTTATAGAGTCGCAGGCCGGGTCATGCCAGTGAGGCAAATACGACACCCCTGGACGGTCAACCATTTCTCGCGGTCTATATTCTTAGATCCACCGACGGGCGCCAGTAGCGCACGCCGGTTCGCCTGGCTGCATGTCGAACAACTCGTTCGAGGTGAAGGCCGATGATCGAGCACGGCCGTGAGGGGAGATATAGCACTCAAGCGTCGAGTATAGGCTGTCTTTGCTTCTTGCGGCATCCCCAACGCTCCCCTCCACACCCTGATCCTACAAGACCCCGAGTCTAACGCTTATCGGCGTTATCGTAGGAGGGGTCATCTCTCTCGGTAGGCGACACCTGTGCCGAGAGAAGTGCGGTATTGCGACACACTTGCCTGCATCGTCGTCTCACTGGCTGCTGCAGGGTGAGGCGTCAGCTTGCGTGGGTTGGTTAGCCAGACGACAGCCAGACCGAACAGCGGCGCTGGTCAAGTGGTCTAACCAGGAGGCAGCACAGAGGTGGAGCGCCTCGGCGGGCGAACACAATTCAGTTCTCTCGTCGCTCAACGATCTGCCCACTAGAGGCGCCTCTCCACGATAGTTGAGCACCCTCTCGCTACCCGCACACCACCGACAGCGCCCGTCTGGGAACCCTCGCGCAGGTCGACGCTGGTCAGGGTTTTCTTTGACCTCGATTGCGAATCGCGCGGTCCGCTGCAGCGCTTCTGGCGCTATCCTAACCAAGTGTAGGACTAGACGAGCCACTGGTGTGTGGGGCTGGGACTTGCATACAAAAAGCGGTGTACGGGTCTTGGCATCATCCGCCTACACTCTGGTCGGCCCATCGCCCGTCCGCTTACCCTCACCGCTTACTATCAGCTCGAAGAGGCTGAGAACACTCGAACCCATTTTCACTCTCCGTGCAAACATGGAGAACCAACACATCGACTTCGACGGGGCCATCTACGGTGTAGACGGTGCCTTTGACCCATCCTTCGACCCGAACCGACAAACCTACAACTTCTCACAGACGTGGCCGCTGCCAATCTCGCCGGGAACCATGACACAGCAACAACAACACCACGATGGCAGCCAGCAGCACCAGCAGCAGCAACATCAGCACCCGCACCAGCAGCAGCGACGCCTCAACAACGCAGCCGCGTCTACCGCGCACAACTCACACCCGAGTACCACGAGCATTGCTCCTCTCCACATGGGCCTCGGCTTTCCCGCGGGCATGCAACCGATGAACCCCATGCTCGCAACTTGGATGAACATCAACACAGATGGTTTTGCGCAGGATAGCTTTGGACAGGGCTCAATGGGAATGGGCGCAGGATACAGCACATACGGAGGGCCATTGGAGACTTCGCCTGTCGAGTTCGGCATTAACTCGCACATGATGAACTCTATGTCTATGGCACCCATGAACTTCATGACTACAGCCAGCATGGACGGATTGCCTACCACACTGACCACTGCACCCTTCCAAATGGCAGACTTCCAGCACGAGTTCACACACCTCGGAAACGCGCCCGGCGAGTACACCGCTCACTCGAACGCGCCCACCGCCAGCGTTGGCACGGGCTCACCTGGCGAGAACTGGATGGAAATCCGTTCGCTCTCCAGCAGCGACAATGGCTGGGTCGACGTCGGCCTCGGCCACGGTCACCGCAACTCCTACGACTACTCCGATAGTTCTGCCATCATTTTCAACCCAGCCCAGTCACTCCACATCCGCACTGGCTCCGACTCGTCAAATTCGAACCAATCAGACGTGCCACGATCCGCCCACTCCTTCAGCAGTTTTGAGGAGATACAGTTCCCAATGCACTCGCCTCAATCCGAGACCGATAACCATCTCGAGCTTGTGCACTCGCATCATTCGCACCACTCGCACAGCCACTCGGAAAACTGCAACCACTCGCACGGGCTCCAAATGAGCGATCACGACTTCGCCAACTACATCTCCCCCACACAGTCCGTCAGCCCTCCCATGGCGCGAGTAGAGCCAATTGTCATAAAACAATCGTCATCGAACACGGCGTCGCCAACCTCGTCCGCCGTCAGCTCGCCGCCGGCTCGCCGCAGGAAGTCTCCTGCCACAGCGACGGGATCGAAGCCTGCAAAGACCATCGTCAAGAAGACACCCGCTCACACCACCAAGAAGGACGCAACTGGCGAGAAGCGCGTCGGAAGGAGACGGGGACCTCTCAGGCCCGACCAGCGACAACAGGCTCACGAGATCCGCAAGCTTCGTGCATGCTTGAGGTGTAAGTTCCTCAAGAAGACTTGTGACAAGGGCGACCCGTGCGCCGGTTGCCAGCCTTCCCACGCGCGTCTCTGGCAGGTCCCGTGCACACGCATTGACATCAAGGACATTGCGTACTTCATGAAGGACTGGAAGGCCGACTACGAGCGTCACGTCAGCCTTGGCTTCTCTATCGGTAACATCAAGGGTTTCTCGACATCAGAGCGTCTGATCTACGTTACCCACGGCTATGGCCACTACCTCCCCATCATGGCCCGCGACGTCTACGTCCGTGACGAGAAGTGCTTCGGTGTCGACTGGCACGAGACCCTCAACGGTCTCCATTTCGAGATCAACACCGCCAAGCTGTCCGCCGGTATGGAGGGCATCTCACGCGCTATGCTCTCTGACTACCTTGACCGCCACATCGACGGTGGTTTCGAGCAGTTTGTTGATGAGTACTTTGAGGGCACCTACTTCGTCACCGAGTTGTTGAAGACCGCCTACCGCTTCTACTGCCGCGAGAAGCTTCCCGTCATCCGCAAGGCGCTCAAGCTCGTCCTTGCCTACAACCTGACTCTCCACGTTACCATGATTGAGGGTCTCGGCGACGAGGACAACACGCCCGGTAAGGTCGAGGACCAACAGTCCAAGTTCTCTGGCAAGACCATCGCGCCTGTCATGATCAACTTCCAGGTCAAGTGTGCTCTTGCCGACATGTGGCGTGAGCTGCAGAAGGATGTCCTTGAGGAGCTGTCTTCCCTCTACCAGTCGGTCTACAGTGGCGACAAGCTGAAGAACTGGCCTACCATCTTCATGCTCGCTGCTATCCTCCTCGCAGTCTGGGAGCTGATTCAGTTCGACTGCAACTACCGTGTCCCTGACCTTGGTGCCGTCAACAAGTTCTGCGGCGAGATGGAGGGCACACCGGTTGGTGTCATTGTTGGTCTCTTCTCGGCCATCTCCCAGAAGCTCCCCTCCTTCACTGAGTGGGATTCGAGGAAACACCACCACCTGCTCAACTCGAACCCGGCTGTCTGCGATGCCATGACCGAGGTTCGCGCGCACGTCACTAAATATGGTAAGCACAGTCCGCCTCTGCTCAGTCTCAATATGCTAACAACGATCCTAGAAACGTACCTCCGTTCAAGAAGTGACTGCAAGTTCGACCGTACTGACTTCGACTCATTGTCGAACAAGTTCCTCTCGAAGCTTGTCATCAGGGCCAACTAGGGCACTGCCACTATTACTTAATCATCAGGCTGCATATTCTCTTCACGACCTATCCTTTACGCGCGACTCATCCCCGACAACCACCCAGCAGCTTGTTTTCACGGCACACCCCATATACATAGAACGATCACGACTCATGTGTCCGATGTTTGCACAACAACGGCTGACGACCCCAACTAAACGATGAACGATCTTGCTGCATTTTCCTGCGATTCCCCGGTGTCCTATGGATGCCATGTTTCCTGCGATCCCTCTACGATCAACGATACAGCTTTCGGCTTCCATAACTCCTAACTACATCACACTCATTCCCGGCGACACCGGACCAATTCTTCTATAAAATGAACTCATACGACTTTTATTGACCTTCTTGACCGAGACGGCTGACGTATGATCTACGACAACGATCACGACTACTTGATTTTACATGAGCAAGCAGTACGAGCGAGCGAGCGAGCAGAACCGCGGAGTGAGTTCCGTGTGTTCTCTGGATTGTTTTTGTTTACTTATTTCCTTTTGGAACTGTTGGAGGGGTCCCTGGTATGGTGTCGCACTCCAACACTCTGTGTTGTTGACGTTCAATCCATGTCACAACCTCTCGAGCAACAAATAACCTCTTTTCATCTTCTTGACGATTGTGTTACTGGCATAGCGAGCGAGCAGGCTTTCTTTCTTTCCTTGACTCGAGGCTTCGAACATACTCCTCCAGCTCTGGCACAAACTTTGGTTTGTGCTTGACTGTGAGTGAGGCGGATTTCTTTATTACTGAAAACAGAGTATGTATCTATCATCTATTTTGCTAGGGAAGCAAAATAAAAACTGGGAATTATCATTATTGCTATCAGACTGCACTGATGATCTGGCATTCTCGTGACTCGGATGTAGATGTGAGGCTGGACGGTGTGTGAGTCAGTTACGGCTCGACTCCCAGCCTCCAGACCGACAAAATCTCTACCCAACCTCATCTCCGTGCCTGCATCGCCAACCCCTCCCGAACCCCACTTCCCCAAAACAGCATCAAATCTACAGAATATACAGTACAGCAACTCGTGTTTCACCTATCATGCAAGACGTTTTTGCCGGCCGACATTGCGGCTGAACCCCGGCAAGAAGGAAAAAAGAGCACCGGACCTCACCGCTCTTCCTGCCCCTCGTGTCCGATACAACCCGCGTCCTCAAACTCGTCGTCGCAAGCTCTGGCAGAACAGGTTTGTTGTTTTTGCACCAGGTCCTGGAGCGAGAAGCATGATCTACCGGCTTGTGTCGATCACGATCACGCCCATAGCTAGCCGATCCGTCAACGGGTCATGAAGGTGCCTAGGCGAGGCCTTTGAAGACGGGATGGGCCTGTTATTGATAGTGCATGTGTTGTACAGTCCAGAGGTCAGTCGTAAGCTCGCAGACAGGCGTATGCTTGCGATGGCATGTCCATAGCAGTAAGGTGTAGTCGTAGTGTAGGGCTAGGGCTAACGCGGGGTTTGGTAGTATGTTGTGGCGTGTGGGTGATCCATACTCACCGGAAGGGAACTCATCTCGATCTCCCAAACGCACTTCTCACAGAGTACGTTCCTATCGCTCGGTCTTCGTAGCCGATACCTACACGACCGATTTAGCCACATCTCAACGTTTCATGCACGATATCCGGTACACTACTACGCCCTATCCACCTCGCTACCTCTTTGGAGTACATGTAAAATTACCCGTCCTGCACCCTTCTACCCGCCCCATACCAGTTACCAGAGACTCGAGTTTCCCGTGTTTCCAGCTACCAAACCCTCCTCCTCCCCTAGAAGCAGCTAGAAGACCGCAGCCCACGGAGTGAAGACGCCACTGTGGGGCCAACAGGAAAAAGCAACATCACATCCTGTATGCGTTGTACAAAAAACGCCAAACCGGTTACAGATGTGCATGCATGCGTCGTTCGAGTACGTGCATGGTCTCAACGGCTTTTTCGTCTCGTCTCGAGATAGGCTGGCCCTACCCATTGGTATATGCATGCCCTCCAAGGTTGGATGAACTAGTGGCGTATACATGTGTGTGTGTGTGTGTGGGAGGTAGGGCGAGCAGGTGATGCATGTATGGGATTTGTAATGCCCATTGTGATGGAAATGGAGGTGTGTTGAGAAAGTCGGAGTTGCTTTTGCCTCTTCTGTTGAACAGGCGTTTGGTAAGGCGGTGAGGTGGGTCTTGAGTAGAGGTTTCGTGATGTTGTTGCTGTTGATTTGAGTCTTAGGAGGTGTCAATCTGATTATGGGTAAGTGTTGGAATGAGACACATTGATATGAGGATGAAACATTGCATTCCTGTTGTGAACATATCTAACTTGCTACTGCGTCTCGTAGGAAGGACTATAAGCTCTCAGTGTATCACATTGCGTTGTTCAAGTGCCGGACTTGCCAACAATCAAGCCAATCAATCTGAGCACCCCGGATTGAATTAGCTTGACCTTCATCGTAATTTGGCTTGATTGATGAGATTGATCAATCAAAAACGCTTGGATTGATCGGCTTGATTGATAGTATTACAATTACCTAATTAGGTAACTGCTAAGCTTGTTTTGTGAATTGAAGCTGCTGTAGGCGCTCGGGGAGCTGTATCGTGGTGTTGAGGATAGTCTTCAGCCAACGTTGTCGTCTGAGGTAGCTACAACTCCAGAAAATTATCACGATATCGCTCCTACGGCAAATCCAAAAGCCTCACGCTCGGGCTGAGTCCGATCAATCTGATCAATCAATCTGGCAATTTTGAGCTTGATTGACTGCTATCTTACGATATGCTGGATTGGCTTGGCTCGCAATACAAACTGTCACAGCTTGATTGATCAGATTGATGTCGATTGATTGTTGACAAGTCTGTCAAGTGCGTTGTAGAATCTGCTCAGGGTATAACACCAATCTCCAATCCTTAAGAGTGAAGCACCCATCACGCATGCTTCCCAGCGACTCTCGAGCCTTCTGGTAGTACTTCAGATCATCATTACATGTATTTTGTGGCTATTTTATACGATTGCTTGCTATGACCGTTTAGAAACCCTGCCTGAACTTGGGTGCGTATACTTCCTCAAGGTACTTTGCATCCTCATCGCTAAGCTTGAAGTTACTGTTCTTCACTGTCTCGTCGATTCTCTCCTTGCTGCTCAACCCGATGATAGGGCAAACACCCTTCTTTATGGTCCAGGCAGTGGCGATACATGCCATGCTAACATTATGCTTCTTCGCAACTTCTTCCACACGCTCAACGATCTTCTTGTCAATGGCATCCTCGCGCTGGTGCACAAGCATGTCGAGGAACTTGTCAGTCTCAGCGCGCTTGGACGATCGGTCTCCCCAGGGTCTTGTGAGGGCGCCTCGCGCGATTGGTGACCAAGGGATGAGGCCGACGCCAGTATCTTGACAGTATGGGATCATCTCTCGCTCTTCCTCGCGGTAGATCAGGTTGTAGTAGTTTTGCATGGAGATGAACTTGTGCCAGCCGTTCTTCTCGGCAATGTTCTGAAGTGTTTGGAATTCCCAAGCGGCCATGGAGCTGGCACCAATGTACCTGGAGGATCAAAGTTAGTAGATGTCTCACATGCATTTTGTTCAGGTACAACTTACCTGACTTTCCCGCTCTCGATGACATCGTTCAAAGCCTTCATGATCTCCTCTCTTGGCGTATCCCTATCAAGTCTACAGATGTGGAGATGTGAAGTCAGTGTATGTCTCACATGTATTTCGTACAGTCATAACTTACCGATGGATCTGTAGAACATCGATGTATGTGCCTAGTCGCTCCACGCTCTTCTCTACCGCGTCGAAAATGTGTTTGCGGCTAAGACCGACTTGATTGACCATATCTCCATCATTTGTTGAAACAGCTGCAATCCCTAGGCTGGGATCTTCTTCGTTGACACCAAAGTAGCATTTTGAGAGGATGACGACCTTGTTTCGTGGGATGTTGTATTGCTTCAGTGCTTTCGCGATGATCTTCTCGGAGATGCCGTGGGAGTAGATGTCGGCCTATTCTATGTTGTAAGCGTGTATTCTTCGTTTAATTGCACTCGGGGATGGCTTACGGTGTCCCATGTGTTGATACCAGACTTGTATGCATGCTCGAGCAGCGGCAAGCTCTCAGTCTCGTTCAAAACCCATGGCTGCCACTCGGTCGAGCCGAAACTCATCGCACCAAGGATGACCTTTGAGACCTTGAGGCCAGACTTGCCCAAGCTTGATTTCTGTCAGCACCGTCGTTGCTATCACGAATCAAAGCTCAGGAATCGGGACGAGCGTACTTGACGTATTGCATCTTCTGGTCGGCCATTGTTCCAACTGATAATGCTGTGATAGGATATTTCGTTTATAGTGGTAGCTCGTCGAACGGTACTTCGTTGTATGTTTGTACGGCGGGATGTGATTCTTATATGTGTAGCTGCGGAGGTGACGGAGATTGCTAGAAAGACCGCTGGAAGTGCGCGGCTTTGTAAGATCGGAGTGTCAAGCTAATCGGTGGGCCCAAAAGTGGTTTCACCGATTCTTACCTGTGGATTGACAGTTGTGTCGCCTATATAGTTTATGGAGATAGTTGATGGAGTTAGCGGAGATATTGGCAATGGCGTCACATGGAGTGGGGTTGTCGGAAATGAGCCGCGGTAGACAAGTATCATGGTTCCACCATAACCGGACCTCTGCTACACATCAAGTTGTCGGTGATGTGTTGAGCACCGAGATGATGCCCTTGACTGTCCGTGGTTGTAGTGCTGAAGGTTAATATCAACGCAACCAGACACAACATCACAACAGCGACGACACAACAAGAACGATGATGTTGAGAGAACTCTCAGCCCGTAGGCATGCTTGAATGCATTGATAGGCTTTAGTAGCCGTCTTAAGAACTATGAACAAAACCGACCAGATCTTAGTCCGCAGACCAGACCATCCTGTGAACGCCGTGCAGAACTATCGTCAACCATCATAACCATCAGCGCACCTATTGTCCGCCACGAAGACGGAGCACCAAGTGGAGAGTAGACTCCTTCTGGATGTTGTAGTCTGAGAGCGTTCGGCCGTCTTCCAGCTGCTTACCAGCGAAGATGAGACGCTGCTGGTCAGGAGGGATACCCTCCTTGTCCTGGATCTTGGACTTTACATTGTCGATCGTGTCGCTAGACTCGACTTCCAATGTAATGGTCTTTCCGGTAAGAGTCTTGACAAAGATCTGCATACCACCACGGAGACGAAGCACCAAGTGAAGTGTGGACTCCTTTTGGATGTTGTAGTCGGAGAGAGTACGGCCGTCTTCCAACTGCTTTCCGGCGAAGATGAGACGCTGTTGGTCCGGAGGAATACCCTCCTTGTCTTGGATCTTCGACTTGACGTTGTCAATAGTGTCGCTTGATTCCACCTCGAGCGTGATGGTCTTGCCAGTCAGGGTCTTGACGAAGATTTGCATACCACCGCGCAGGCGGAGGACAAGGTGCAGTGTGGACTCCTTCTGAATGTTGTAGTCGGACAGGGTGCGGCCGTCCTCGAGTTGCTTTCCGGCGAAGATAAGGCGTTGCTGATCCGGAGGGATGCCCTCCTTGTCTTGGATCTTTGACTTGACGTTGTCGATGGTGTCGGATGACTCAACCTCAAGAGTGATGGTCTTGCCGGTCACTGGAAGCAGTATTAGTAGCTGTTTGGGTCGTCACAGCGGTGTGGCAACTTACAGGTCTTGACGAAGATCTGCATACCTCCACGAAGACGGAGGACGAGATGCAGGGTAGATTCCTTCTGGATGTTGTAGTCGGACAGGGTGCGACCATCCTCAAGCTGCTTGCCGGCGAAGATCAAGCGCTGCTGGTCTGGGGGAATGCCCTCCTTGTCCTGGATCTTGCTCTTGACATTGTCGATAGTGTCAGAAGACTCAACCTCGAGGGTGATGGTCTTTCCGGTGACTGTGAAGGTGTTAGCAGCTGAGGCGCAAGCGGGCCATGGCGGTGGCGGTGACTACGTACGGGTCTTGACGAAGATCTGCATGATTGCGGGTGTGCTGTGTGTATTCGGTAGTTGTTGGGTGTTCTGAATGTTTCAGAGCGTATGTGTAGAAGTGGTGTGAGGAGAGAGGAAGAGAAGCAGGCAGAGGCTGGTTTATATGGGAGAGGCTGAGGCAGTGACGGGGTCAAAGGGCGAGTAATGATGCGGCGAGCGCCCGTGCGCCAATCAGCGCCTGCGCCCGGGAACATTCCGGGACCTTCCACCGCCACGGCAGGCAACTGTCACTCACTTTGCTATCGATGTTTGCTATTATTCAGCTTGTCTCTTCACGGCGGACTTGACTAATCGTTCGTTGTGTCTCCATTGTGTCTCTCACACCGTCGTGGCCATCATTCACTATGAGTACACCGCGCAGTTCCCCGCCTGGCCCACCGCCCGTTATCGTCTGGAGCCTGGACCACCTTGCGCCGGACATGTGACGTAGACGCCACCCAAGGCAACTGCGCCTTTGCGGTGCTCAACACGGCGCCTCTGCGGCCGAGGACAGTCATCGACAAACCTTGAACAATCGCCGTCCGAGTTTACACGCTGCATCGCTACTTATCGCGTCGCTCAGGCCGGCATGGTTCAACAGAGTCAACAGAGCATGGATGCGCGATACGACGTCGCGATTACGGACCCGCTTACACGCAGCACCACCCCGCATATACCGGCATGAGCCCGCCCGGGCAAGTAGCCGTCTTCAGTGGCGACTATCGCTTTGGATCGCGTGGGAATGTCCAACGATAGCAATCGTTATGCGCCAGTCATGCGAGCCTTCGTGGCAACACAGTCTTGCCCATCGAAAGGGCTCTGGCTGCAGAGTGTACTCAATGTTGAGATGCGATAATGCGAACATGGACAGTCGGCGAGCGCATTGCAATAATTCGCATAGTACGGGGGCGATTAGGCCAACGGTAAGTGTCAAAGAAGCTGCAAACAAACGTCGACGATTAGAGGTGATGTCACAATCGCGTCGCGGGGTAAGCCTCTGCCTTGAACTCAGCGCCGGCATCTTGGCCAACTCACCATCACGATATCCACAATAGATAGGAAGCAACAGTCCTGCGAACATGTTGTTAAGATCGAGTCGAGTAATTGCGACATCCAAGCCCGCAGTGGCGACCCCTACGCCTACCAACCCTTCGTTAACCGCCGCGATATGCTCGCTCGAACACAAAGCCTGGGCGGCCCATTGTAGTTCTGGCGCTGAACTCCTCCCGCTTCTCTCGAGCAATCCAGTCTGGATCCTTCCGGGTGATCTTGTCCTCACATCGGTATCCGATCCACCACTTCATGCAATGCTGGAAGACGCTTTTTTCACGGTCTGGAAGTCGTACAAACTCAGTCATGATGAAGTGGTCATATTGGGCAAGGACAGCGCTCTGATCTATTATCGCATAGAAGTGACAAAACACAACAGGACGTACAGGGCTATATGTTCGAGCGTATGGGTGCTGGAGGGGCCTACAGATGGCGCGACAGGCGGCTGGAAGATGGCTCATCATCAGCAGACACCGTTTTAGGTGCTCGATACTGTCGAAAAACATGGAGTTGGAGTATTGGATATCAACTGCACACAGCTGGTCTGTGTAGAACCTAGAATTGTGGATCATCGCAATACGAAGGAACATAACGAGCTATGAATATTCAATTCAACATACAACTCACATGTACACAATCACTGCTAAACACATTTGGAAGCCTACAATAATGACATCTGTCGCAAAGTCACGAGGATGTTTGACCCCTAAACCCGATACTTGATCAGACAGACATCTCCACATAGCGCGGGCGCATCACTAGCGGCCGTTCAGTGACGTATGGATCTTCCGAAGTTCCGTAGAACATCTTCAAGGGGCCGGCTGCACATGGAAGTCAGTACTCACCAGCCACATTCCTTTTTCAATGAGGATTGCTGTCCTCAGGCAACTCGGTCAATCTCTCGCACCAGGACCGTTCCACGGTATCACATCAGCAGCAGCGCCACGTTTCAGCACAATGGCAGTCACCTACGCCGCCGCCGTCAGCACGCCCAACGGTGGGGTCCGGCAGCCTCAAATCCAAGCCCGAGCCTGTTCAGACCCGGATCTACGCGCATCCTTTGAGGCAGCGCAAACGCAGCAGCAAGAGCAGACCAAGAAACCCCAACGACCTGGAGCCGGCATCCGCGCAAAGACGAGTTTCCGCGGCTGGAGCACCAAGAAAGAAGGAAAAACTAGCCCAAAGCAAGCTAATAATGAACCCTATGTTGTGGAAGAAAGCCGGCCCTCAGGTCATTACCCTAGGCAGGAGCATAGGCCGAACACGGCGAGCCAAGATGAACAGGTCTACGTTCTTACGCTCAAACTTACGGACTCCCTGGCTAAACCCATGGACGAGATGCGGAATCGGTATTTTCCGAAGCACTTGAATCGCACTGGGGCGCATTTGACGCTCTTCCATGCGTTGCCACATTCGCATATGGATGCGCTGGAGCAGGGGCTCTCGCAGACGGCGACCAGTATGAAGCCGTTTGACGTATCAACGGGCAAACCGTTCCGGATGCGCAAGGGCGTTGGAATTAACGTGGATGAAGGGTACAAGAAGATGAAAGACGTGCATGGAGATTTGCAGTCACAGTGGTCCGCCTTCCTCAGTGAGCAGGATGCAGGTGGCTTCCGACCTCATTGGACGGTCATGAACAAAGTCGATGACGAGCAAAAGGTTGACGGGGCCTTTGCGACGATCAGACAGGAGCTGAGCGAGAGCAACCAGGAGGGGAGAGCTGTGGGGCTGGACCTGTGGAGGTATGAGCGCGGAAACTGGATCTTCGCCAGGGAGTATGTGTTTGGCGGTGCTTCTGTCAAGACACCGACCAAGGCGCACACGTCGCCGACGGGGGGTAACAGAACCTCGCACATGTCTCTTTCTCCAGAGGACCGGAGCCCTACAGGTGGGCCAGGCAAGAGACCGGGTATGTTTAAGCGGGGCAGTAGCGTAGGCGACGCCCTGAGGTCGATGAGCTTCCGCAAGCGGAGTTGAGCTATGAGAGGCATTGCTCTTTGTATATACTGGATGTCTTGGGAGTTTGAGAGTGCTTTTTGTTGGATACTGTATGATAGGATATTAGCATAAAATGTAGTCAAAGTATATTAATGATGTTAATACAAAAAAACCTTTCGGATGGCAACTCGGAACCGAAATCTGATGATGCGGGGGAACAGAGTCTGGTACTCGGTATTCCACGCTCATGGTCGTAATGGCCGAGGGGAGTCCCGCTGGCAGCCAATGTCGCCCTCAAACAAGGAAACGCATCACAGCAATAGCTTGCGAGTAATGTTGAATGGTTGAAAGAAGTAGTGTTCTATTTTATCTACCGTATCCGCCGCTGCGTAAGCGTCATGGGCGCATGATCGTGTGTCAATCTCGCCACGGGAATACGACGCGCGTCGCATAGCCACTGACTTGCAGCAACAACATCGTGAAGTGACTTTGAGGGGCCGAATGGGAGTACCGTGGATATGGACAGATCTAAAATGATCATGTGCACCAGCATTGACGGTGACAGGCGGATAAAGCTTGGTCGTGTCCCCAGAAAGACGGCGGTCAGCCACAGCTAGCCACATCCCGCTGGTTCCAGGGGCGCGGATAGCTTCCGACCGCCGTGGGGACCGAGGCGTGATCAAAAGATTCTGAAGGTCCGACGCCTCCAATTTCACGACGTTGGAGGCACGTGGTGGAGGGTCATAAAACTGAGGCAGAGTGACCAGAAATGAAACGGGCTGGTGCTTGCAATCCACCTCGTGATGAGGTTGCAGCCAGTGCATGTTATACGATGCTAGTCTGGCTAGATGCACAGTAACACGATGCTAGAATTAGAAGCGGATAGGCTGAGCGATCAGGAACGGGGCATCTGGCCACAGTGGCTGCAAGGGCTGAGGACGTTAGGACAGTTTAACGAGGGTAGCGGCCGAGGGGTTGCGCATGCGGTGGGTGAAGAAAGGGGAAATCAGGGAGCTAGAAGCCAGGGAGCATTAGCTCCGCTAATTGTGGACGCGAAGTAACCCATATAACCTACAGCTGGCCTCACCACCGAGCTCCTTGACTTTGCCCTGCGCTTTCACACTGCTACTTCTGGTGTTGCTTCTTCTTATACTGCACCTATAATCTTCCCTCGCTTGCACCTTCCCGAGACACAACTCTCACTTCTACTTTCTCACACAACACACAACACACACAACACGCCAACATGAAAGGTACGCACTCAATTGCGCTCCAAAGACACGCCGCTAACAGCCAATGCAGCCATCATTCTCGTCGGAGGGTTCGGCACCCGTCTGAGGCCTCTTGTATGTCTCCCTCGCTGAAGCCCCGCGGTGCCAAAAGCAATTGCAGAACTGACGCCATTCGCAGACCCTCACCTACCCCAAGCCGCTCGTCGAGTTCGCGAACAAGCCCATGATCCAGCACCAGATCGAGGCCCTTGCCGATGCTGGCGTCACAGATGTTGTCCTCGCGGTCAACTACCGCCCGGAAATCATGGCCGAGGCGCTCAAGACCGTTAGTATACCCGTTCAATTGCGATTCAGAACACACAATAACCCGCTGCGCAGTACGAGAAGCAATACGGCGTCACCATCACATTCTCCGTCGAGACCGAGCCCCTCGGCACCGCTGGTCCCCTCAAGCTCGCTGAGAACGTTCTCGGCAAGGACGACTCGCCCTTCTTCGTCCTCAACGCCGACGTCACATGCGACTATCCCTTCAAGCAGCTCGCCGAGTTCCACAAGCAGCACGGTGACGAGGGCACCATTGTCGTCACAAAGGTCGAGGAGCCGTCCAAGTACGGTGTCGTAGTCCACAAGCCTGGCCACGCCTCCAAGATTGACCGTTTCGTCGAGAAGCCCGTCGAGTTCGTCGGCAACCGCATCAACGCCGGTATCTACATTATGAACACCAGCGTGCTCAAGCGCATTGAGCTCCGCCCTACCTCGATCGAGCAGGAGACTTTCCCTGCCATTGTCAAGGACGGCCTGCTGCACTCATTCGATCTCGAGGGCTTCTGGATGGACGTTGGACAGCCCAAGGACTTCTTGTCCGGCACCTGTCTCTACCTCTCATCTCTGGCGCGCAGGAACGCCAAGCTGCTCACACCAGCCTCTGAGCCATACGTCTACGGCGGCAACGTCCTGATCGACCCCTCGGCGAAGATTGGCAAGAACTGCCGCATCGGTCCTAATGTCACTATTGGCCCGGATGTTGTCATTGGCGACGGTGTCCGTCTGCAACGCTGTGTGTTGCTCAAGAACAGCCGTGTCAAGGACCACGCCTGGGTCAAGTCGTCTATTGTTGGCTGGAACAGCACCGTCGGCAAGTGGGCGCGTCTCGAGAACATAACAGTTCTCGGTGACGACGTTACCATTGGCGACGAGGTCTACGTCAACGGTGGTTCCGTCCTACCCCACAAGTCCATCAAGCAGAACGTTGACAGTAAGCGATCATTCATACCTATCTGACTACATTCACTAACATCTGCAGCTCCTTCGATCATTATGTAAACGCGAGATACCCGATCGGACGATGTCGACGCAATCCTCTACACCTTTTAATAACGTGTATCTTCTTGTATATTCTGCATACCACCGGCATATAGATTTGCGGTGTTTCCACGGGCGTCTCTCCACTTTTTAGCATGGGGTGATTTACGAACGAAAAGCGTCTGGGCTGGGTTGGGATGCTATGGTCTCTTGGGTTTAGCGATGGATGGGAATTTGGAAAAGGCGATGCTTCGGCATGACATCAGACAGGTGAAGAAGAACATATGTTGTACTTCAAGTATGAATGCAAATCTGCAAAGAACGATGATTGAACAATGAGCAAAGAACGATGATTGAAACAATAAGCTATGGTACACGACATGATTCAAACAATGAGCTACCTCGACCTGACTGACTACAACAAGCTATCGTACATCTGATTCACTACAACAGGCCATTGGACACAACCTGATTCACTACTTATTTGTGGCGACCGCAGTTCCACGTCTCACCCTTTGGCACAGTTTTCTGGTGCCCGCACTGGGCGTTCTTCTTCGTCCGACCATTGCACTGCACTTTCTCTATAGTGTTCGCTTTCTCGCGCCTGAGTTGTCTTGGGGTCTTATATGTTGCCTTGCACTTTACTAGCGGTGTCTTATTCTTCTTGACCCTGCCGCCTACCGTGGTTTTGTGTGCTGGCTTGGACTTTACCGGCGATGCCTTGTCCTTTTTCCCTTTCTTGTCCTTTTTAGGTGTCGGGGTTTTGACGATTGGAGATGTAGGGGGTGATTCCGGATTCTCATCAGCCAATTCTGATGACGCTGATGGCGCGGGCGATGATAGCCCTTCTGAATCATCTTTCGCGTCTTCCGTATCTTCTTCAGTGTCGTTTCCAGTGTCTGCTTCAGTGTCACCTTCCGCATCCTCAGGCCAGTAGAAAGACGACGTTGTGTCTTCTGGGGGATGTTCAAAGTGGTCTTTCTTCTTGGGTACATATAAACACTTCCGGGGCTTGCTGTTGCGTGTTGGTGCTGGCGTGCGTGATCGGCTGCCGCGTGTTCGAACTGCAGTGGGTGGAGGGGATGGAGTAGGGGAGCAGAGTAAGGATGGTGGGGATGATAGAGGAGAGGTAGAATTCCACCATTCTGGCATCACTCCGGGAGCGTGGGTGTGCTCTGTTGGTTCTTCTGGTACTTGTGTGTCTACTGTCTCCTCCGAGTCGCTATATCCTCCCAATATGTGGGGAGCAAGAGTTTTGCATCCACCCATGATTGAAGTTGTAGCTTTGGTTGGAGTGGTTGTTTGACCAGGAACCGTCAAGGAGTAGACAATATATAGTATGGAATCCCAAGCGCTATTAGATGACAGGCAGTCGATGGTTATACTTACAGTTGTAGTGAGATGCGTTGTTCGTGATTGACACAAATGTGTTTTCAAACAATGGTAGGATCTGGTTTCTTTGGCCTGGATAAAGAAGTGAAGTTCTTTCGACCAAGGCATTGTTCTAAGCTTTGTGGACATGGCTCTGTCCTTGGTCAATGAACAGGTCCATCAAATGTTTCAATCGTAGCTGGCGTCTAATCTCAATAGTAATTACTCCCTCAAAGACTGCAACTCCAAAGGCGATGCTGTTCAGGAAGTCGTGAACCAACATATTTCCCGAACAAAAGGTGTCAGTTGAGACAAAGGACGATCGAGTGACTGAACTGTAGATAGATCCTATAATCCTAATGAAACAGCACAATCATCTTCTGTAAACGTGCATGCATCGTGCAATGGTTTCTTTCGTCATTCCTGGACGCCATTGTGATATGCTGTGAAAGCATGAGGTATGCGCCACCTGGTAAAGCTTCGGCAGCATCACGCTGAATCACTCTGATGAAACTGAGATTATTACTCTTTCATTGACTTCCGCTACGTGCTCGATGTCCAATCTTAGGGCGTTAAGCCACAATCAATTAATCAATCGATATCCAATCTCAGATCTCACGACATGTCCGAGTAGATGACCAGCGGCGGTGAGTTGACCTTTGGCTTGAAATGCGCCTTGATCTTAGCATGTGCCTCATCCTGGTTGTCATAAAAGTCCATGTCCTCCTTGGACTCGAATATGCAACGGGCGAGTAGTGTGTAGCCCTGGCTGCGCTGGTCGTCGTAGGTGGCGTTGGCCTGTGCGAGCTGGATGTAGTTCTTGCCGTCCTGTACAAACATGACGTTAGCATGCTCTCTTGCGATAACAGCACAGCCTCGGGAGAGTGTCGGCGCGGATGCTGTCGGTATATCTCTAGCGTTGTTCCATGGTGAGGGATATTCTAGGCGTCCCATATGTGCGTCGTGAGGCGGAGTTGTTTCCGCGCGACGAGCAGCTGCAGCCGCCTCGTCACCCCCACCCCATTTCTCCTAGCCGCGGCAATATTCCCAGCGGTTACCCGCCAGGGACATTGCTCCGCGCGCTCAAGAGGGTTGACGCCATCGTCCGCCTCGTCTTATCGAGAGGCAGAAAATAGCCCGAGGGCGATTAGAATAATCTGGGGTTCCGAGGTGACGAGATGGTCCGACGTGCAGGGGCGCTATGCACGAGTGGCACGTTCTACATGTGCTGGCCATGACCGTCTAACAGCGGGTATGTACGTAGTTCTGGAACAGGAAAGAGAACTTGGGCGGTCAAGTCATGCTTTGACGTACCTTTTTCGCGTCCTGGGCCAGAGTGTTGTACATCTGGATGGCTTCCTTGACCAGGTCTTGGTCGGGGATCTTGAAGAGGGTGAGGCGGACGATCTTAGGCATCTTGATAGATTGTTTTTGTGGCTTGAATGTAAGTTCAGTAGACGTTTGTATAGTCGAGATAATTGGACGAGTGGTTATCTTATATATGAAGCTGCTCAAGATGTTATATTACCGCTCACTGTCGGACTTCCGGTAGGCGGAGAGCCATATGAAACGTCAACGTCAACCTCGGTTCCCCTACGCTTTGCACAGTGTAGGTGGATCGAGTCGTAGTACACTTTCTGTGTACGCTCTAATTACATTTGCTTTTTTGTAGATGCCGTATTCAGTAGATGGTGTGGGCACGACCGTTGACCCCGCGTATGACGAGTAGTCGTGGTGGGCTGCATCTACGCAGCCAGGCTTGAAGTATGAATTCGAATATCACTGGCTGGAGAGACTGAGCGGTCACTACAGAGACGAGCGGTCACTACAGAGACGAGCGGTCACTACAGAGATGAAGCGGTCACTAGGCATGTTCTTGCGTCGTGAGTAGACCGCTATCCGATGCCGGTGAATATCTCCTGCTGGACGTCACACATGAGCGTGAAAGACTGGCCACCGCACCTCGATTTGTGTAATGTGAATGGACCCTGAGAGGTGCAATAACAGATTCGGAGGTTCGGGACGGAGCGTCGTGTCCCATCGAGCATCGGTAATGGACGTCGAAACCCGGCCCCTCTAGATTACCCTGCACACACCCGGCTGTAGCACCACGTCTTACCGCGCGAGGCTGAACAGGAGGGTGAGTATGCTCTTGGTTGGAAAAGGGCTCGAACATGTGGGTCTTCAGTAGCCCGTGGATGGAATCAGGCCGATTCGAAGACGACATGTCCACGACATGACGCCTCCAGGAGCGACGACTCTGCGGTCCAGATGGGCGCCCTCGCGCTGTCGAACAAGTCAAAGAAATGCGATTCTTGCTAATGCGTAGTGTCAAAGATTACTGCGCAGAAAGAGGGGCGCATGGTTGACAGCGCTGGCTTCTTCTTCACCGCCTGTTTTGCAGCTTGGGGCGGGTGGCCGTGCTGGCGCGCTCGCGTCATCCACAGATCTCCCGCGCGTGCAACATAGTTCTGAAGCTCGTTCGACATCTCCGCTCAGATTCTGATGGCCGTGGACGCGCTCGCCCGACTTCAAACACTATTCTTTGTCTACTATGCCAGTGGCGGTTCCTTGCGCTTCGTTGCCGCTATTCACAAGCGCCATCGTCCCGCTCCATGTATCAACCACCATCTTGGATCGGCGCCAGACAGAAGCGGTCGTTACTGGGACCTGGGACCTAGCCATGCACCGCTGCCTGTCGTGAACCGCGCCAGCCTATCGAATCATCCGAATTTTGCGTCCGCTCCACGACGACTTGCTCTGTGCACCCTCAACCTTTGTCCTGATGCTATCCACTTCGGCAGGTCAATTGTCGAGGACACTCTGCAGCCGCCCGATGCATGATCCTCTTTGTGTCAACGTCGAAAAATTCTCCAGACCTGTTCATGTTGAGCTTGGCAGCCTGCCATGTTCGACGTGTTGACATTGGGCAAGTGGAGCCTTTGATGCCTTACCACCAGGGTCCCAGGTCTGTGAACTCCCAGGTCTGTGAACTCTTCATCTCTCTCGATGGACCGGGATCGTTTGCGCAGGAACGCCTGGCCCCTCCAGCAGTCCTTCACTCGTCAATCATCGCCTGGCCAGCTCTACTCCACTACGTTTGCAAACGCGCTCAGACAGTCTCCGCAACAGCCAATTTATGCCTGCATGCACACGGCTTACAGCTAACTTACAGCTAACAGCCGTTGACCCTTTCCCATTTGAGCTGCAGGCGCATTTCCAAGTAGCGATATTCCGAGGACCGTGCTTTCTGCATGTATGCGTTGGCAGTGACGCTTGATGCTTTCTGGTAACACCAACCCCAGGTATCTCCTCGAACCCTCGAACGCATCAATCACCATCTTGCGTTCGCCCCTGGGGCTGCCGGATAGCTCCATGCTATGCCTGTTGTGACGCATGCTCGCTTCGAGCCACTATGCTTTGCATCGTCTTGCAGTCACACAATCGTGTCCAACCCCCCTCCAGTCGCGACTCTGGCGGTTGGTACCCTAGTCGATTAGCAGTCCCATTTTTATGCTGCATGTTTGGCCTGGTCTCTGATCCCTCTCAGACCCTGCCCCTCAAAATCATCCGCGGGTATCACGCATTCTGTCGCCAAGATTTCATGGTATCGGTACACTTGACAAAGGGTGCAGAGTCTGACGTACTTGCGTTCTCCCCTCATTTGCATATTGCATTAGTGGGCCCATTACATCCGGGAGATACGAGCAAAGAGCGCTGTTAGGACGCATGCTGGCCACCTCGTTGTTGATGCGTCCCTCTCAGGCGTCTAAACATGCACAATGCCGATCGAGACATGTCCAGCCTTGAGGAAACGGGTTACAGCAATTGTCTCCGATCGCCAGCCGTTTTTTTACAGCGCTACTGCGCGCAGCACGGTGGCAAGAGCGAACCGGTCAGACTGTACCTTTTGAGGTTTGAGTCTCTTGCTAGCTAAAATTCTGGAACCTCTACCGTTGGCTACTTGCCCGCCAGCACATACTATGGGTCTCCCTCATTCAGAGCCGCAACAAGACCCGCAGATTATTCATTTCCACAAGCCCAATTGCCCCTCGGTTTTTACTGGCGGGCGAGACGCGCTTGGATACATGCTACACTCGCCTGCTGCAATATATTGCTGGATCCCACAGTAGGCACATATGCTCCCCCCATCCCCGTCCGACTGACTGCAAGCCGCTCCCTCTTCCTTGCTCTTCATACATCAACGCTTTCTATCTCTTTTGTACAGCTGTCAATCCTTTATTGGCAACTGTCAACCACACCCTAAAAGTAACAACTGTCGTACAACCACTGCCACGAACACTTCTCTCGGCCTACTATCGTCGCCACCAACGAACGCTTGCCAATTCAGATATACTCCGCAGCAGTAGTCCTGCTTTCAGACTGACAGCTCACCCTCGAAGCGCCGTCAGTCGTTCCAATCGCTCAATTACACGTCAATAATCACATCCGAACACATCAACATGTTCTACGTTATGTACCTGACAGGTTAGTAACAGAACACTTTTTCTTTTTAGACACATGGTACCATATAGTCGGATATCAATCAAGTCATATGAGGATCTTGTCTAGCTACCCGCTGGCGTAAGACGCATGGGTTACAGCCCTGTCTAGTGTAGAAGACCCACACGATAGGGACCCGGAAAACATGTCATCCACGAAATTGCTGCATGGTAGCAGACTGACGAGCGAACTGGTTGCTGACTCTCGGGTATAGGCCTATGCCAAAGGCGCCACTGGCCCGACCCACTTTTCCAAACCTACCGAACACGCTATGGTTATGGTTCAACCGTCAGAGTGAACAACCGAGAGTACTCGACTGACGTGGAGTACGAGAGCGAAGAGCTAGCCAAGAACGCCGCCGCCACTCGAGCCTACATGATCTGCCGCAACTTTTCGGTAAACGATGGAATGTACCCAGGACAACGGCCCGGCCAGGGTGCCCAGGGACTGCCAACACCGATAGGAGCAGGCCGACGGAACACTTCCTCATCCAACGATTACGACAGCTCCAGTACCACCAGTGGCAACACCAGCCCAAGGAACTCTGATTGCGGTCTCGATGCCGCACAGGCGGCTGCGGCAGGAGGCAGACGACCTAGCAAAGCCTCTGTGGCCCCTTCGGGAACCTCGGCATGCTATTGCGGCCGTGGTTATGTCCGTGCTTACGAGAGATGCTCGGGTTGTCTTCAAGAGGCGGGATATAGAGTGTAAGAACATATTGATAGACTACACTTTCTACGGTATAAAAACCGGTACCAAGCAACAACGACACACCAAAACATAACGACGAGCGCATCGAACCAAAAGATTTGAAGAGCCCAAGCTCAGCGATACCACGATTCCTACGAACCTGCATCCTTCACGAACCCTTTACGGCCTGGCCGACGACCCATGATGTTATATCTCTTTTGGGACCGGCTACCTGCTTTCCATCTCGTTATCGAACAGTCTGGGATATGTAACGACTACCATACCCCGGCCCCTTTCGTTTCCCTCTTCCTCTTCTTACCCGGCGGGGCTGCATAGCGACGGCATTGAAGCGTTTTAGCGAAAACCTATTCCTCTTATTGCTTTTCGGATCGGCAACACTTGTCCTTGATCCTGGGTTGGCACTTTGTTCTCCTCTACGAAATTGCTCTCATATATTATGATGATGACCTTTTCCTTTATGGTAGCCAGCTGTTTGAATGATGATTGAGCAAGATCAAAGATGTATGAAGAAGATCACATGATGGTTTTGGCCGTACGGCTATATAACGATGACGTTTATGACGGCTACGGAATATACACCTTTGTTCTGCTACATTGAATTGATGAATGTGCGCTTTCTGTTCAGCTGAATATCCAGCACAGCCCCAGTAGGTATTCCGCGCGATTGGTTCGCTTTAATCACGTGCAACCTGCAGACAACCTTGCCAGCTGAAATGCATTCATCAGCCTACCGGCACAGTGACATTAACCTCATGCACGCTCTCGCGAACTACTGTGAAGCGCTGTACGGAATATGTATTCCCCACTCGACGCCACCCGGAAAGAGATACGCCTACTTCATGTTCACTCAGGTGCCTGGAACGACGACGTCAAATGCCACCTGGAGACGGTCTCACTCAACGACAATCCAAAGTTTAACGCCATCTCATATGTGTGGGGTGATCCGAATATTACATTGCCGATCACTATCGATGGCGAACCGTTGGCCATTACACGAAACTTATGCAACGGGCTCCAGAGACTGCGAAAGACGGATGAAACTTTGATTATCTACGCGGATGCAGCGTGCATCAACCAGTCGGATGTAAACGAGCGATCTCAACAGGTGCAGCTTATGGGCGAGATATACAGTTCTGCTCAGGAAGTCTTCATCTGGCTGGGTTATGGACGTGAATCGCAAGCTCCTGTAGCACGACCAGATATCATCCACTGGTTCAAAGACGGCACAGACATGAAAGTTCTAGAATCTTACTTCGAGAAAGATGACCTAGAACACCAGCCAGATGAAGAGACAGAAGACGCACTCGGACTCTTCGTCTATCTGGGGACCCGTGCTATGGATATACATCTATCCGAAGTGCCGTTCTTTGACGTGAAAGAGCGCAAATTGATCCCCAAGCACAAATGGCCGGCGGTTGTTCGAGCTGGGAACACGTTACTCTCTAACCCTTGGTGGACAAGGATCTGGGTCGTTCAAGAGACAGTTCTTGCTCGTGAGGCCACTGTGGTTTACTGCAACATCACTGTCCCGTGGAAGGTAGTTACAGATGCAGTTGAACTGTCAGATCGTCATGACAAATACTGCTGTGAGGAGCTGAAGTCATCGCTACCATACAGTGACGTCGAGATCATAGATCAGTTGTTATCCAATATGCACAGCGGTGCAGGAATGATGAAGGAGATGAAAAATCGAGGCCGGAAATTGAGCTTGCGTCAGATCATGCGTCAAACACATCTGCGCGATGCGGTGGATATTCGGGACAAGGTCTTTGGGATACTCGGGCTAGTAGATGATTGGCGAGGCGCATCTCCCGTAGCCCCTGACTACAACATGTCGCCGAAAGAAGTATTCATGCAAGCAATCCTCCACGACATTGAGACTGGCGGCTCATTGGGATTTCTGATGGGCACCACCATATCCGGAATACCAGGAGTACCCTCCTGGGTTACTGAGAGAAGCGTAAGGACCCCGGATCACACTCAGGCTGCAAGAGTTAGAGACGGTTGCTCCTTACTGTTCTCCGCAGACGGTCGCTGCGGGGTCAACGTCGAAAGGCGAGACGATATTCTCATGGTTGACGGCTTTGAACCAAAGCTTAGAATTTCCCGAGTCAGTCCGATTCTTTCCAGTCCTGATACTAGTCCGAAGGCCTATGTCGAGAATGTCAAGATATGTTATCGTATGGTTGGGCTTGGAGAGGAAATACACCTTCCCCATTCACGGAGACAAACACAAGAAGAGTGGTTCTTGAGAACAATGGCTCAGGATTGTTGGATGTGGTCATCTTTTACAAGGGATATTTGGCATCGGCCTGAGCACTCAGGAAACATCTTCAAGAGGCTCGGAGACATAGATGTGGCTTGTCTCAGTAGAGCGTTTTGGAGCTGGCTTAAAGCTCGAGCGGAGAACAAAGAGATCAGAAATACGCGGTATGAGAGCGACGATGATCATATCCGTGGCTTTCTCCGATCTTGTGATATGAATAGCGCTTATCGAAGATTCTTCATCACAGAGGACGGCCGCATGGGGCTAGGGCCACCGGAAATGCTTCCTGATGACTCGATCGCTATATTGCTGGGATCGAACGTACCACTCTGCCTGCGGCCGGTCCTGAATGCGTCCCAAGGCCACTACACACTCGTTGGAGATACATATGTGCATGGCTTGATGGATGGAGAAGGCGTTCCACCAAATTGGGAAGACCATGTCGTTAAGATTCACCTCCATTGAGCGAACGTAACAAACGACCTGTTGCAACGGCACAACTGACTACGAAGGGAGAACGAGCGTCTCAAAAGTGGTGCGGGAAAAGAAGCGTTGGGAGAAGACGTGAGATTGGGAAGAAGCTCGTATAATCTAACTTTACCTGTTTTTACGGATTCGTTTCCCAGATACATAGTTGTACAGGTTGCAACTAATAGAGTTAGTAGCAAGGTCTGCCTTTAGGTTGGGTTCTAATTGTGAGAACCACAGCTCATCAAGAATACGCTTGGTGGAGAAAGACTTGGTGCCAGTCCATTCTACGCTATGCTCATAATGCCGCAAAAAGCAAAATACAAATACATCAAGAAAACATCCTCATGACGCACTCCCCAGAAGAAACTTCCGAAGCCTGCTCCTGTCATTCCTCCTCGTAAAAGCATCAACCTGCGCCAACCTCGTCGTTGGGATCTCACAGCACCCAGTACCATCAGCCGAAGAGCTACCACGCGTACGTATACGACGCTCTCGCCTCGGCGCCTCGACCTTCTGATACTCCGCCTCGATCATCCTGTAATTCTTGCCATAGTCCCGCCATCGCATCTGGAATGCAATCAAGACAACGGGCAAGACGCTGACGAGCTCACCCAGCCCAGCCCACTGCGGTTTGATCCTGATTTGGTCGCCTACCTTGACGAGCGCGCCGGCTGCCAGGAGGATGACGGCTACATTGTACAAGGCCGACCAGCTGAAGTTCAGAAGTATACGTCGGTATGCAGCGAAGGAAATGTCGAGTAGGATCAGAATATCGTGGAGACGTGTGGTCATAAGGACTACATCAGCCGCGCTCTTTGCGATGTCTGAGCCTTGGTTGAGATGGACTCCGACATGCGCCTGCTTGAGCGCCACAGAGTCATTCGTCCCGTCACCCACGAACATGACGACTTTTCCGGGTGTTTGGAGGTCGCGTACGTAGTTTATCTTGCCTTCCGGCTTGCAACATGCCTTGGTGTTTCCCTCAGGGATGTAGAGCCTGTTGGCAATGCTAGTAACGGCGCCGGCAGTGTCGCCACTCAGCATGTGCACTTTGACCCCTCGGGCTAGCAGTTTCTGAATTACCATTTCCGCTCCTGGGCGAGGGTGGTCCATCAGCTCGAAGCTGGCGCGAAGATCTCCGCCATACGTGTAGTAGCACATCGTATTGGTCTCTGGTCCCATCACGTTAATATCCAGCCACTCGGCGTTCCCGGCCCGGATCTCAACTCCTGTCTTCGCGCATGTGCCTTGGACTCCTTGACCGGGAACACTGATAATGTTTGTGACTTCCAGAGGTTGGAAGTCTTTGTGGACAAGCCTATCTTGTGCCAGCCAGCTCGAGATCCCCATAGACACAGGGTGCTTGATGTCCTTCAAGAGGCCCATCAGCAGGCCCTTTGTATGAGCGTGATCTGTATGACGGTACCTGGGAACATTAACGACCTTGAGCGTTCCGGTAGTTATAGTTCCGGTTTTGTCAAAGATGACATCCGTAACATTGCGCGCGATCTCGAGCTTCTGTGGATCTCTGAAGATGATACCATATCGTGCCGCTACTCCGCTCGCGATGAGTACAACCATAGGCACAGCGAGCCCGATAGCGCAAGGACACGACACAATTAATGTAGCAATAGCATAGGTAATCGCTGACAGTACCGCACTCCGCCAATCCTTCTTGTTGTGGTACTTGTCGACGAAGAGCCAGATGAGAAAGACTGTGAGCCCGATTGAGGCCATTACAGGCACAAACCAACCAGCGATCTGGTCCGCAAGTGCTTGTGCTCCCGGCTTTGTCAATTCTGCGTCTTCCACCAAAGCTGCGATTCGCTGCACAGAGTTCTCGTGAGGGAGCTTTGTCAGCCTCGCCACCAGGAACCTATCCCCGTTGTTGGTGCCGGCAAAGACTTCGGAGTCCAGGCCTTTCGCATTGGGTTTGAATTCGCCAGTTATCATGGACTCGTCGACATTGGAGCCTCCATACACAACAACACCATCCGTGGCTACCATGGTATGAGGCGGTATCGTGAAGAAGTCACCGTATTGGAGTAGCCGAGTGTCAATCTTGGTTGTCGGGGCGTTGGACCAAGAGTTGGACTCCTCCGGATGGGCAATAAGCGTGACCTGCAGAAGTGAGGAGCAGAATCAGCGCTCGTGTCACCTGTGTCTCGAACGCTCTGGACTCACCTCGTCAACCTGAAGAGATCGGAACGATACCGACTTTGCGGCGCGAAAACGGGCGAACTCGTTGATGGCCTGAAGACAGGCGTCAGCTTTCGTCTTATATGTAAGTAGATATGCCACTAACACGACCCAGCAAGATCAGTGTTACCAGGAGAGTAGACGTCTCGAAGAACGACCCCGTCTCTAGTGGCTTGCCTCTGACTTGGAAGATGTAAGAAGCGACGCTAAAGCTGTAGGCCATTGTCGTACTGAACGCGATCAGGAAGTCCATCTCGAAGACGCGAGAGTGGTAAAGTGACCGCATTGCGCCTGGGAAAAACTCTTTCAAGGCGATGATCTGCACTACAGTGGCGAGTGCTAGGGAGGTGTGTAAACCGGGGAGATAGATTGAGTTGGGAGGACCTCTAGAGCGTCTCCCGACAGGTGTCCAGGCGAATACGAGGACGGGGATCGTGAAGATGAGTGACAGCAAAAACCATTTCAGGGCTCTTATGGTCTGCTTTGCTCCTAAATCAAGCCCCGGGTCTGCAGCCATAGGCGCCAGGCGTAGATCTGGGTCAAATTGACGATAGTGCCTGAGAACATCTCGGGCCCCTATTATGGTTGCATCGTAGTATATCTTGGTCGGTGGTACGCGGATCTTTGGAATTTCGCAATCTCCATCGGCGTCGTCTGTGGTCGTTTCCTTCAGAGTTGTGCTGGTGCGCCCACTTAGCACAGCGAAAGGACGCCACGGCGCTCGTTCAGGGACTTTAAGGCGTATGACACCATCTGGTCGACCGGCGTGCTGCATGCGCCTAGGGTCGGTGACGATGACCTCCAAGACTTGACCGTCGGATACCATCTGCTCCTCGAATCTGTATCCGGTCCTGGTTTCTAGCATCTTGATAACTTTGCTAACCGAGAGACGATTGGTATCCAGCTCTAACTCAACTCGAGCAAGTACAGTGTTCAGCTGAAAGTTCTTGATATTCGGGACGCGTTCAACGATTCGTGAAAGACCCGACTCACAACATCCACACTTGAGGCCATCGATTCGGAGAACGACACGCTCGAAGTTCGGAGGACCGAGCTCAGGGTCATCATGTTCGCCAGAAATCGTGGTTTCCCCTAGATTTTTTAGCGAGGAGTCCACACTTGAGTGATGCAACTCCGAGCAGCAAGTACCCATAGTGTTATGATGGTCATGTGGTTCATCGAAACTAGAGTCCCTCTCTGTCTTGATAGAAATTTGATCATCTTCGCTATGGGTCGTCGCTGGAGGTGAATGGGTTCGGCGTGCTAAGCAGCAACTGGAAACTGCCCAAAGCGGTCGATGATGTGACTTGGCCCGTGGAACAGGCATTGGCGTCGGATCAGGTTCAGCTACTGGTGCTGGATTCTCTATATATTCCTTGGTTTGTACGTGGGGGAAAGGACAATTTCCCCACGGTGGGTTTGGTGCTTCTGATTGGGATGCTAGATCTGGCGCTCCATCAAGGTTCAGCGGTGTCGCAGCGATCTCACTATCCGAAGATGAGGGACTACAAAAGCGTATTCTAGATGGTGCTAGATGCCAAGGCTGGGACTCTGTATGTGAAGAAGCTGTGTTCTCTGGTCTTGACCCTGACGCTTGATTCATGTATTGAACCCCGTTGGTTGGGAAGGTAACAGGCTCCGGCTCTTCAGCCCGAGAATACGAAGAGTTGGTATATGGTGTTCGTACCGGGTACTCGTCCTCATGCGGATTGGGCGCAGGTGATGTTGTTGTCTGATCTTGACTGTCCGTAGGATAGATTCCTTGGAGACGGGTGCGGAGAGTACGCCCACTTACAGCGGTAACCATGGACATCTCCATGACAAGTAGTTCTCGTAATGATAGATTGTGATCCTGGTGTTAATACTAATGTTGATGTTGGCGTTGATAGTGTTGTTCAGAGATGCAAACCAGAGGTGGAAAGACAGTAGGCACTTGGCAATCGTGTCTTCCTGAATGTGGTAGGGGCAAAGGTGTGATATAGAGGGTAGCCACGACGTTGTAGTACTCATAAACATGGACGCTGCCAATACCAGACACCTCTATGACCAACATACTTCGTTCTTCTACCGACTTCTGTATCAAGCTTCTTTGAGAATGATCATAACCCTGAGTAGCGGTAGACTGCTGATACCCACAATCATACTGACACCTGTGGTACACTTTCCACAAGGCGCACAAGCGATACCGACCTGGGTAAGAACGATAGGCTACCGGTTTTATATGGTAGTAACCTTCGTGGCGCTCGGGTACCAGTCTCAAAGAGCACGCCGGCCTGTACGACGAAGCTTATTGCTTCTGAGTTGCACTCAAGTAAACCAGTCTGCAGGTAGTCGTTGTATCTGGCTTTGATGAGGTAAGTGTTGAGTTCACCGAGTACCTTTAGTTTATAGGATCATTTTGGTATCAGGTTGCATAAGTGCGATACATGGTCCATCACGACCAACCGATCTGTCTGTTGAAGTGGTGGGCACGACACATGGGAGCCGCAATGGACATGTGGGGCGCGCATTCGTCTCAAATCGTGGCGTTAGCTGCGTGTGGACCAAAATTGACGACTATGTAATTCAAGCACTGATTCTGGTGGGGTATGTGGTGCACAGAAGCAGACGCGTGAGCTTGGCCCAACACGTGATAGCGCGCTTTTCAAAGATTGCGTCATCAGAGTTGGCATTCATCCGCTCCAATGCCGAACCGCAGCAAGGCAATACGCCCACAAACGGCCAGGACTGCATGCATCCGTATCTCCGCTTGTCGTAGCCATGACTAGTGTTGTTGCGCTGTGTAGCTCTCGACCGCAAATATCACAGCCTTCGCATCCACACTCATCACGCCGACTCTACAGGTGACAGTAAGCATGGCAGGCGCGCGAGGAAGGTCGCGAAAGCCCGCGGAAACGGCTACTCCGAGGCGATCGACACGGAGCGCAAAGAAGGCGCAGGAGGATGAGGGTGTGCCAGCCGTTTTCCAGGAAATGCTGCGCGAAGAGCAGACGTCAAAACCCACCAGCGCAGACGAGAAGGAACCCCCGCTCAAGAAAAGAAAGACGGCGCCTCCAGGAAGACAAAAAAGCCCTGAGCACCACACTGAACCAGTACGACAGCAGGGATCGATTACCGGTGCTCCCGAATCATCATCTCCTGCGTCATCGCAATCCAAAGATGCGCCATCACAGTCCCAGATGCCGTCGCACACGCGATCGCGGCCCACTGCTCCAGCTCAATCTACCATCAATGAAGAGCCACACGCGAGCGAACGAGTGCGACAGACCATCATCGACTCGGACGAGTCAGATGACAGCGATATGGAGTGGGAAGACGCGCTTGCTGACGGCGACGATACCGACGACCCTGACGAAGGTGTCGAAGCTGCGCCCCAGATTGGCGACATATCTATCACCATGGGAGTCAAGAAGACGGAGGACACGGGGACCAGGAGAAAGGTACGCCGGCGGGCGATAACATCGGTCGAAAAGAAGCGACGCGTCGATATACATAAGATGCACATTCTTTGTCTGCTCTACCATGTCCATCGCAGAAATGCCTGGTGTAACGACAGGAGAGTGCAGAGCACACTACGCAAGATTGTGCCTTCCAAAACCTTGTCTAACCTGGTACCAAATCCCGACCTGTCACAGTACTCGGCCTCGAAACACTTCATAGATGGCATGAACGAGCTCAAGGTGCTGTGGTCGAAGCGGTTCAGAATCACGGCTCAAGGCATGTACAAGCCTAGATGGGCCGAAGCCGAAGCTGTTATCCGGCCGTTCTCAGACTTTGACGACCTTGATGACCCGATGGACAAGGACGAGTTTCGTACCGCGGCACACACTTTACAGGGCTCACAAGATGTAGGGACGCAGTTGTTTTGTGCCCTTCTCCGCGGCATTGGGATTGAGGTCAGACTAGTATGTTCGTTACAACCGCTGCCTTTTTCTTCTGCAGCCGAGCGAGCGACGCCGCAAAAGCCGAGCGCTCAGAAGAACACCATAGTCATCGACCCGTACAATAAGCCGGCAGAGCCAAGCCCGACAAAACCCAAGTCGCAAGGTCCTCGTAACAAGAAGCTCTCGAGACTTGAACGTGTGATGGGGGAGCGACATGCCGTCCTCAATAAAACAGGTGTAACGCCTAAGAAGCAGAAAGCCTACCATACGCCGTATCCAGTATACTGGGTCGAAGTGCTTAATCCTTCGTACCAGAAGTGGGTACCAATCGATACACACTCAACGTTTACTGTCAATTCGCCTGAGAAGCTAGAGCCGCCCCTTAGCTTCTCCCAGAACAGTCTTTCCTATGCGATAGCGTTTGATGAAGATTATACCGCCAAGGACGTCACACGAAGATACGCGAAAGCGTACAATGCCAAGACGCGGAAATACCGCGTCGAAAGTACTCCTGATGGAAACAGATGGTGGCGCCGTACGATGAGCTTCTTCGAGCGTAGAACCACTCTTGACAGAGACCAAATGGAAGACGCGACTTTGGCCCGCAAGGAAGCAGCGGAAGGCATTCCAAAGAACGTGCAAGATTTCAGAGGCCATCCAGTCTATGTTCTCGAGCGACATCTCAAGCATAATGAGGTGATACACCCCCTGAACGTGGTCGGCAAAGTCAACTGTGGTAGCGCTATGAATCCTAAGATGGAACCTATCTACCGTCGCACAAACGTACATTTGGTCCGGACAGCGGACAAATGGTATCGCATGGGTCGAGACGTGAAAGTCGGCGAACAGCCACTCAAGCGTGCGAAGCCCAAGAAGGGAAGGAGACCTTCAATCGGCGCAGATATGGATGTCGATGAAGAAGCTGATGAAGTTGGGGCTGGTCTCTTCGCAGAGTTCCAGACCGAGCTCTATGTCCCTCCTCCAGTTGTCCGAGGTCGCGTGCCGCGCAATGCCTACGGGAACCTTGACCTCTACGTCCCATCCATGTGTCCGCCTGGTGGTACGCATATCCGACACAAGCTCGCGTCGAAAGCAGCGCGTATCGTCGGTGTAGACTTTGCAGATGCAGTGACTGGCTTTTCCTTCAAGGGTCGCCATGGTACTGCAATCATCCAAGGTGTTGTAGTCGCCCAGGAGTATGCAGATGCTGTGCAAGCGGTCATTGACGGCATGGAGCACCAGCAGGAAGAAGCTGAGGCCGAAGCGCGCAGGATTGAATCCCTACGACTTTGGCGACGCTTCTTCCTCGGTCTACGTATTGCACAACGGGTCAATGCCATTGAGATTGATGGCGAAAGAGGCCCGGCTATCGACGTGCAAGAGGAGATCAGCAAAGAAGACAAAGAGCTGGCGGCACAGGAGATGGCAGGAGGCTTCTTCCCCGACGAAGGAGATATCGCCGAACCGTCAGCTCGTGGCTACCAACCACCAGAGCAGGATTACGGAGTCGGCGGGTTCCTGCCGGACAATGACGATGATGGTGATGGTGGCGGTGGTTTCATACCAGATGAGAGCGATCGTGCAGCACCCATCAGTTTGAATCGACATCAAAGCTTTGAAAGCTCAATCCTAGACTCACAGCAGTTGCTCCCTCGGCGTAGAAGTAGCTTTGGTCAGATCTACTCTTCCGAGGATGAAGAAGAAGGCGGAGGCTTCGTCCGTGATGGCTCAGATGAGGCCGGCCCGTCTGGAAATGCTGTCAAATCGGAGGGCGGAACCGCACCGCTTGATGGCCCTGCAGATGACGCGGGAGGTTTCATACCCGAAGAAGTGCCAGGTACAAATGAAACAAGCGCAGAAGAACAAGCAAAGAAGAGGTCTATGGAGCGAGATGAGGAATCCAAGCTCATATCGAACCCCAACACCGACGCCGAAATGCCTTCTCCACCCTCCTCATCTCCATCAGAGACCGGTTCACTCATGATGGAAGACCCCGAAGACGAAGACGCAGATCCCGACTGGCTGGTCGATGCTACGTAACACAGATGACACTAGATACCCGCGCAATTTAATTTCTTTCTTTGCAAACCTGATCAATGTAACGTGCATATGCGTCACATCGCACAGCTTTTGACATGTTGTGCAAAGCTTCAGCTAGCTGCGACCGCCCGTTGCCTGCCGCTTCACGTGCTCGGGTACCTTGATGGCTTCGTGCTACATCTGTAGTGTGTGATGAGATGGGCTGTTAGGGCTGCTACGTCATGGGCCTAGAGCGTCATGTTCGACAATCTTTGAGATAAGGAATAGTTGATCTGCTAGGGATATGTCTCATTTGACTCGAGGGATGTGGTGGGAACTGAAAGTCAGGCTGGATGCAAATTGGTATACTGAAATATCGAAATATTTGCAGCATCAACAGTCATAATGAACGATGCGATCCTTGTGCATACAAGAAGCCACCGCCTATGCAAGTACAGAATCTATATTCTATTTCTTCTTCTCAAGCAAGTCATCCAACCCCTTCAGTCCACCCTCAAACGACCCAAGATCGTACTCCTTCGGATACCTAACCAGGATATCCTTTAACTCCTCAACGTGACCCCTCTGCTCCTCAGTCAGCTCCTCCCACACCCCCTCGAACGCATTCTTGATGCTAGGCTTCTTCTCCTTTTCCGCCTCTTCAAACGCCCTAAGTACTTCTTTCCTCGTCGAGCTTCGAAGTTCCTTCTCTTTGGCGTCGTCCCACAGTTCTTTGCCTTCAAGCCACTTTCTAAGTCGCGTGATGGGGTTGTCGCGGCGTTTCCAGTCCTCGACTTCGACGCGTTGGCGGTACGCGAAGGAGTCGTCTGATGTGCTGTGGTGGCCGACGCGGTATGCCATCATTTCGATGAGCACAGGTCGGCCGCCATCGTGTAGAGCCAGACGGCGTGCTTCGGCTGTTGCGCGGCGGACAGCGAAGATGTCGTTGCCGTCTACGCGGAGGGTAGCGATGCCGTAGCCTGCGCCACGGGAGGCGATTCCGTCACCGCGGTATTGGTCGGATGTGGGTGTGGAGATGGCGTAGCCGTTGTTACGGCAGATGAAGATGCAGGGTACTTGGCGGGTGGCTGCGATGTTGAGGGCGGCATGGAAGTCTCCCTCGCTGGCTGCGCCTTCGCCAAAGTAACATACTGCTACTCGTGGTTCGGTCTCTGGGTTCTGGATGTTTTGCATCTTGAGTGCGTACGCGGCGCCTGCTGCATGGGGTATTTGCGTCGCCAGTGTTGAGCTGATGGTGTGGATGTTGAGCTCTTTGCTTCCGTAGTGGACGGGCATGTTTCGTCCGAGTCCGTTATCCTTTGCGTTTGCGAAGAGTTGGTTCACGAACGAGGAGAGGGTGAAACCGCGCTGGAGGTAGACGCCTGATTCACGGTATTGGCAGAAGATGACGTCGGCAGGAGAGAGGGCGCTCGCGGAGCCGATGGATATGCCTTCTTCGCCTGCGGAGACCTTGTTTCATCAGTATATAACTCCACACATAGTTGGTGTTTGACCTACCATGTAGAATGACAGTCTTCCTTGCCGTTGCGCTTCGAACATGAGGAGATCCATTATGCTCACTACAACCCGTCAATAGTGTTTGGACTGAGGAGCAAATTCACTGACGCTTAACCATGTTCTTGTAAATCACAAGAGCCTCCTCGTCTGTGGTCTCTACGCCAATCTCTTTGTCTATGATCTCTCCATACTGGTTCATGACACGGTACGTCGATATCGCTTGGGCTTGAGCGGGTTGCATAAACTCCATAGTATTCGTAAACTCGCTGTTCAGGGCTCCAGGGAAGAGAACTCTGCAAAGGACGTCAGCTTTCCATCTCAGCATCCTCCAGACGGCATACACACCTCTCAGCAGTAGGCGTCGAGGCAACACCACGACATGTCTGCCACGGCGTGTTTGCAGCATTCCGCGACCCATTGAGGCGAGTCTGTAGGCTCGAAAGCCTCTGTGAGCGTAATATCCGCGAAGTATAGCGGAAGGACATTTTGACAATCTACATCTTCACGAGTGCGGGGAGGGCGGTATATCAATATCTGGGGAAGGATGGATTGGCGGCAAGCGTCGGCGTAACATGATGTTGGCCGCGGTACTTTGGTTGCTCTCCAGCGGCCGCTAGCGCACCCCCGGCCGTCTATGCGCGTGTCATTGCGCATTCGAGAAAGTCGACGCCAAGCCATTCCGACAATCGACAACACCAGACTGTCGCAACATGCAGGCTTCACGACAGAGAATAGGGCGCCAGCTGCTCGATGGAAGCAAGAGGAGAGTAGCGAGGGAGCCATATAGGTGTTTCTCCTGCTCCGTCAGACAGGCGCAGCAGACGCCACCCCCGAAGTCTCCGCAGGATGGCCCGCAAACGACGCATTTTGGCTTTGAGACGATATCCGAGGCCCTGAAGGAGCAGCGAGGTAGGCAATTGATTTCTGCGATATCTACAGGATGCAATGCTAACGGAACAGTCGGCGCTGTCTTCTCCTCCGTCGCCTCATCCTACGACTCAATGAACGACTTCATGTCCCTAGGAATCCACCGCCTCTGGAAAGACCACTTCGTCCGCAACCTGAACCCAGGCCGCAACCCCCTCACCTCCTCCGGTGACAAGCAGCAAGGCATGAACATCCTCGACATAGCCGGCGGCACCGGCGACATCGCCTTCCGCATGCTCGACCACGCCTCCTCCATCAACCACGACGCCCACACCAAAGTCACCGTCGCAGACATAAACCCAGACATGCTCGCCGAAGGCCGCAAGCGCTCTTTGCAGACTCCCTACGCCCGCTCCCCGCGCCTCGACTTTGTAGAGGCGAATGCTGAGAAACTGGATATGATTCCCTCGTCCAGCGTCGATCTGTATACCGTGGCGTTTGGTATCCGCAACTTCACACACAAGGAGATTGCGCTGAAGGAAGCATTCCGTGTGCTGAAGCCTGGTGGCGTGTTCGCCTGTCTTGAGTTTAGCAAAGTGGACAACCCGCTTTTCGACGCCGTGTACCAGCGGTGGAGTTTCGGTGCCATTCCGTTGATTGGACAGTTGGTCGCGGGGGATAGGGATAGTTATCAGTATCTTGTGGAGAGCATCGCGCGCTTCCCTAGTCAGACGGAGTTCAGCAACATGATTCGGGATGCTGGGTTTTTGGTGCCGGGCAAGGGTTATGAGAATTTGACGAACGGGATTGCGGCAATCCACAAGGGCGTCAAGCCCAAGGCGTAGACGGAGTCGTGTTTAAGAGACGCGCTGTATTAGTATGTATAACATGACATAATGTCACGCTTAGACGAATACACGAGTTGAATGGCATGAATGAAGCAGGTGCGATAGAGCGGAGTGATAGCATATTCATTTATACTGCAACGACTGATCAATCAAGGCGTCTGCGCTAACTCGATGATCTGAATCCATACCCATATCCATGTCCGTACCCTATGCCAAAACTCCGCGCCATTGAGCATCAAACACTGATGACAATCACATGTAAAATCCACTCCTTACATGAGAGTTAGATGTCCTTCCCGGCCGTGTGCAAGAAGCAAACCCTAATTTGTAAACGCCGGGTCCATCCATCCGCCATGGTACTCAATCTGATAAGAAGATACGCAACGTATGTAAACAGCGCTAAAGGGACAGTAAAGGTATCCCGACTCCATGTCCCATGAACGCCAATGACAAAGATGTAAATAGATGTCGAGAAATGCAAATGTTTGATGCGTCACGTCGAATGGAAATGGATCAGCGGAAGTACGATCCACGCTTGCCTCCGCTGTTGGTGCTCGATCCGCCTCGTGCTTCCTCGAGACTGCGCCGGGAGCCCCCAGTACCAATCTCGCTCATCTGGAAGAGCAAGGGTTCGTCGTCGTCGATGTTGGTTGCGGCGCGACTGTTGAAGTTGTAGCGGCTCTGACGCTCAGTCGAGCTGGTGCCGCCTGTGCTGAGGCTTGTAGAAGAGCTATGCGAGAAGAACCCGCCTCGTCCGCGTGCACCAGCCGGGGTGCCGCGCTTAGCAGGCATGTTGGATGTTGACGACGGCTGGGGCAGTTCGTCACGAGAATCGTTATCGGGATTTTGGCCATCGCGATTGCCACTAGCGAGTAGCTCCGTTTGCGCGAAAAGGCCACTAGAAGTAAGACCTGCGCTGGTCAGACGATGCGGATCGTTAGTGCGGTCGACCTCCTCCGATGGCAGACTGGCCGATCGGACGCCGAACACGTCTGGTTCATCGTCAGGTAGTGTCTGTCTTTGCTGAGAGACGGAGCTCGATCGGCGAGCGTAGTGCCATGGGCGTGGTGATGTCGGTATGGCGATGGCATTCATGTTCTGGTCTTCGCTCTCGCTCTGCTCTTCTACGTTGATCGGGTCATGTTCGCGCGTCCCTCGACTAGGTCGACTTCGGCTTCGAATTGGCTGGTCGTATTCAGCGATGCTATTTGCGCTGAGTCGAGAAGGGATAGCTGGTGTATGTGGAGTGTGTGGCGAGATAGGTTTGCCAGGCGAAGAAGCCGTTGACACAGATGTACCAGCAATCATGGCGGGAACACTGGATAGGTGTCGGCTGGAGGAAGATGACGATCGATGGAGCATCGTCGAAGAGGAAACCGATTCGGCCAGTCCAGTATGGGACTCCCGCATCCGTTGATACTTTGAGAGCTGAGCAGTAGTCTTGTGCATAGTGGCTGCTTTGGCGGATTGATCGCTCCGAGTGAAGCTCTTGAGATCCTTCTTCGACTCGAGAAGCTTCAGGAAGTCCGAGATGTTCTCGTCGTCGGTCCTGACTTCGCCGGAGCTACCACCGGTGCCCTCGTTCAATGTATCAGATCCGCGTTGCATAGACGAGGAGAGGCTTCCCTTCCCGCTACTCAGGTTGTCGTCCTCCGTTTTGCTGTTACCCCCTGTCGAAAACTTGCTCCTCCGATGGCCGAAGCTACTGCTGTAACGGCTGATGGGTGCAGGCTTTGGTGAGCTTGACGCAGAAGAAGTGATGACAGTTTCGTTGGGTAATGAAGGTGCCCGAAGAGCCGTTTGTGGGAGCGCATTGAGCGACGTCCGGTTGCGTGGTGTGGTGAGCGGATTTGGAGTAGCAGTCCGGCCTAGTGAGCTACCGGGCCTTCCTAACGAGCTGGTGGGAGACGGAGGCACCGCACTTCCAAGGGCTGGAGACGATGAGAGTGAGCCGGCTTTGAAGGGCTGGAAAGAGACCGAAGTCCGCCGTTGATACTGTGGTGTATCTACAGAGCGTAAAGAGGATTTGGAACCTTGAGCAGTGCGATGGTTAGGTGGCAGTTTTTGTGGCGGCGATTCCATTGGAGATGATGAGGGCATATCTCGGGCTGCGCGGAGAGCTGAGATTGGGCTCGTTCCTGTAGGCGGACCAACTTGATGGAAGGTTGAGAGACTGCCGTATGCTTGTCCAATATCAGGACTCTCCTGCGCATTCATCTTGTTGACAGGAAGCGATCCGGGTACTTGGCGGGTTCTTTGCTCAAAGTAGGTGTCGTCTAGGCCCATAAACTGGGAGCTTAGCAGAGACTCTGAGTCTTCTACACTAAACTCGCAGTTGGTGCGGTACTCGACTGTCACACACAGAGGCCCTACAGGCGAGTTGGTGGGCTCGATTGTGTTTAATTCTGTAATCTTGTCGTTCTCGTCGGTAGGATAGAGCGGCAAACTCAGAGTATCGACGTGCGGACTCCTGAAATCGCCATTTGAGACGCGATAGTTCAATTTCAGGGAGGGTGCATTTGCAGGTTGCTTGGCAATGACCTTGTTGTATCTGAAAGCGGGCATGAAGCGTAGATAGGCGAATAGCGACCGGAATGTGACCACGGCCTTTTTGTATACGTTGGGAAGCGGATCATTGAGCTCTGATGGCTGTATTGAGCTCTTGTCTCCGACGTGCACCCTCCAGCGCTCAAGCACGATTTGTGTGGATTTGCCGGTGCGGCCTGACGATCGAGAGGCGGCATCCGCGGAATTCAGCGCTGCAGCAACGTCCCATCTCTTTCCCTCATCATCGTGTATAACGAGTGACTGGTTGTGGCCGAGTCCTTGTACGTCCAGATAGATGTCGATGCATAGCGATGGATGGTGACCGGCCATGGCATCCATGAGTTTCCACTCGGTGAGTTGGCGTTGGAGCACGTCGCTATCGGGGAGTACGACATTGAACTGAGGCGTGTTAGTGAGGTGTGTAAAGGTCGGGATCATCTATAGATGACATACCCACTTGTTGTGCTTCAACTTGCCATCCTTGTTGTATCCGGGCGGAAGCGATACTCGAGATGATATCACAGCAAGGGCTGACTTGGTGAAGAAGTTCTGATGAGGTTAGCATACGCCCAGTGCCAGACGGGACTAAAGGTACGTACCTGGATGACTTGGTTGACCTTTTGATAGTGCCGCTGATCCGACTCGGAGGAGGGCTCTCCCCTCGACATCATCTCGCCTTCTGATTCTTCGGCACCGCGGTCGCTGTAGGGCGGGGTGGTTGAGTACGCAGTCATATCCTGGCTATGCCGCTGGTTGTTGGTTCGGGCGGGGTTGGTTTGGAGGTTGCTGGCGGGCGAGGCTGTCCGCGGCGAGGGGCGCGAGTATGGGTGCATGGCGGCGGCGGCCTCCTGCAGGTACAAAAGGGCAGAGGGCGTGACTGGCCTGGCGACGAGGGCAGAGGGCGTGTCAAGTACGGTTATGGTAGCGGCGGAAACAGGCGAGGATGAATGCGCGTAGCCATCACGAGTGCAGCCAGTGTCAGGTTCGCGTAGTAGCCGTCAGAAATGTCTCTCAGGAGACTGGGGCACGCGGGGACTTGTTCAGAAGGCAGGCAGGGCTCAGGCAGCAGCCATGGTCTGCAGCGTGGGAACCTGAGGTTGGGTGAAGTGTGTGCCTGGGGCGATGCAGCGGAGTTAAGCTGAGCACCCGACTGGAAGGTCGAGGATGTATTTGGGCGCAGAGCAGTGGGACGACAGCTAGATACGGATGATGAGTCTTTGCCCAGACGGAGGCGTGAAAAGGCAGGCGATGGCGTTGGAACAGTCAGAGAGTGTTGGGACGCATGCGCTGGGAGTCAGTCACGCGGCGATGTTCGAATGACGAGCGAGGAAGATAGCTAAGCTCCAGGCAAGGGCCGGCCACGAGATAAACGATGCAGCACCTGTGCAGTAGTCGGCCGGGCAAGATAAAGCTATCGGAAGCTGCAGGAAGCTAGCGACTGTGAGGGTCAACGAGGGAAATCAGTCTTACTTGAGCCAAATCCGGGGAAGATGGAGGTGCTCATCGACATGTGGAAGCTTCGGCGAGCTCACACAGACATGGGGGGAGCTGGCATGGACGAGTGCCACTGCTTGATCCGCGCTAGCGCCCTTCACCACCACCTCCGAATCGAGACCGTCCGATCGAGGCGCGCATACATATCCACCTATCCACCGTCCTATCCACCTTGATTGCGCTGCCTGTCTGGGGTGCGCCATTCTTTTCGCGAATGCGCAATCCTGCTCGCCTGTAGCCAGCAACGCGTGCCATCCCAGCCGCCAATTGTGTCATTGGCTGGCCTTCCCGGCTATGCAGCACCGTTCGACGCCTCACCTTACCTTTTCACAGCCTCTGACCGGTCTCACCAGATCTGCTCATCGTCTGTGCTATAGCGTTGCCGGTGAGACGCGATTCCGCGTCGTAAATCATCCATGTCATGGGCTGGAGAACAGGCAGCGTCGTGGGAGCGCATGAGAACGATCAATTACGCACAAGGGTATAGCCTGCATGTCCGAGTGCGGGTCTGCGCAGTACTTCCTTCCGACTTTGGACACTACAAGTCGAATGCACGATACATCTACTGCTGCCTATGTCCCATGCATGAATGGACGGATTGGCTCCTGTGGCTGTCCAGCCGCATACGCGCTGCGAGGCATCCATCACTTGCTTTTGATATTCACGGGCTGGCCTTGGCGCGTCGTTCAGAGACAGTCATCGATGCATGGCAGTCAAGATATGGTATCATGGCCTGCTCGATGATGTGATTGACGCCGCGTCTTCGGACCTTCTCTGTAGCTCCCTTGTCGTGAACTCATCGCTAGGTCCGAGTAGCCTTCAGAGGCTAGCTTCCGCCCTGCAGCAGTTCACGTTACTTTTGCACTCAAGTCTCACCTTCGAGCGCACCCAAAGTCTAAAAGGCCCTTCCGAACGGTGACCACAAGCGCCAAGTTGAGTGTTTGTCACGTAGTATAGGTTCACCGCCAGTCAGAGTGGAGAAAGCTGCGTGGTATATAGCATAGGCGCGCCCGCCGTCATCGCGCAACACTGGCGTCCTCCCAGCTCTGCGTCCTCCATCTACATCTCGTAGCCGGTGTCGGACGTCTCATGACTTTGGGGACATGATGATACACCACTGTAGTTTCTCTAGACGGCTTACGTTGGAAGCAATGTCGACCTCCGACGACAGCTTGTGGAGAGGAGGACGAACGCCATTGGCTGATTCCCATGGCTTCGACATGGCCATCCCACACTGCGCCCGCAGTTGCACCTCCGAAGCATATTCGCGGCTGCCACCTATAACTAACCCCTCGTTCGCATTTGCAGAAGCTTCAGGAAGTATAGCAGACTCACTCTGACTCATCTTGACTCTCGCGACAACGACTCAGCGTCTCTCTACTATCGCCTCGGTAGTTTCGTCATAGATACCTAGCACCTCAACCCACACCCATTTCGCGCCCCGCCACTCGCGCCTCCCTCTGCAAACACAAACGCACACATCGCCTAAGCAGCTTGTCGCGACACATCCTCTACGTGCGCCACACCGTACCCCCTGCCCGCTAATCTGACGACCGACAATCGCGTTCCGACGACTTGCCACCTTGCTCCTTCCTCACGCATCCCACTTCTATACCAACACGCATACGCCAACGACACACCCAGTCTCACACCGCCGACCAGTCGCGTTTAGCCCCCTCACCTGGAGTCGTCCTCAGCTTTACAGCCAGCACCTTTAAACACGCTTTGACCCCTTGAGGTTGAGGCCAGGTGCTACTCGTAAAAGCTTCGGATCACTCCTCCTCCTACCGGCACATGAGCGGCTATCTCTGGAAATACTACCTCGAAGATGATGTCGACAACTTTCGACATGTCCTCGCAACCCCCACGCATACGGCCCGATCGGCAACACAGAAAGGCTTCGCAGGCTGGCAGGGCGGAGGATTTGCCACAGCAGTGAACGGCAGCCCGGGGAGTTATAATGCATCACCAATAACAAGTGCGAAGGGCCGCAAGATGGGCATGGGTGCGGCTGCGAATCTCAGTCGGTTTGACATCAACAGCCGGGATGCAGCTGGCATGACTATTCTGCACCATGCTGCGTCATCTACTGCGGAGAGCGCTGTAGACTTCGCGCAAGCACTGCTGGAGCATCCGTGGACCGACGTGTATATACAAGATGCGGAGAATGGCTGGACTGCGCTCCACAGGGCCTTTTACTTCGGTAACATCGCCATTGCACGCCTCATTCTGAATCGCGATGCGCAGGACATTCTTGGTCAGGGTTCCAGCGGGTTCAACCAGCATGCGCGGGGTTTGGTCAAGATCAAAGACAAGGAAGGATACGGTCCCCTGGATTTGTTCTCTATGACTATCAAGGATCGAACACTGCGGCCAGAAGAAGCGCCCGCCTTCGATTCTGACTCGGACGACGAGATGGCTCACGGAGACAGTGGCGACGTGGATGACGAGACGCGCAAGAAGCTGATTGCCCCACCTGTACTTCTTGAGGGAGATGAAGTGTACACTTTCGGCAGCAACAAGAACGTCACCCTTGGTTTTGGTGACGAAGATGACCGCCAATATCCGGAGCGTATTACTCTGCGCAGACCGGATCACCTCCTCCAGCGTTTCTATAGGGAGCACCGCGAGCGGCAGAACCAGTATTGGGCTGCGACAGGAGCGCCCATGCAGGATTCCGGGCTTCTCCAAGCGCGCAGTACTGTAGATCTTCCAACTCACATTCGCAATACGCCGATAGTCATTCAGGACGTGCGGATGTCGAAGTTGCATACCGCTGTGTTGACTACCGACCCTGTATCCAATCTGTACATGTGTGGCCACGGTCCAGGCGGTCGTCTAGGCACGGGTAATGAAACGACGAGGTATCAGTTTACCTGCATCGAAAGCGGCGGATTGGGTCAGAAGAAAGTTGCTGGTGTTGCGTTGGGGCAGAACCACACTCTGGCCATCACCGAAGAGGGAGAGATCTACTCGTGGGGTAACAATGCATACGGACAGCTAGGGTATGCGCTGCCGAAACCCGCCGTAAAGGACGACGATCCCATCTCAACTATTCCTCGACAGATTTTTGGACCATTGAAGCGAGATGTTGTCACAGGTATTGCCGCATCTCGGATACATTCGGTCGTTCACACTGCGACGTCCTTGTACACCTTCGGCAAGAATGAAGGCCAACTTGGTATTGTCGATTCAGACGCTCGGTCGCTGGAGATGCAGGTCATCCCCAGGAAGATTGCTGCAGCACTATTCTCCAGTCCTATTCATTCAGTCTCGGCCATTGACGGTGCTACTGTATGTCTGCTGGAGAACCGCGAGGTTTGGGTATTTGCGAACTATGGTTATGCAAAGCTCAGCTTCCCCTTGGACGGGTTCACTAGTAACTTCCTCAAGGAGAGCTGGTTGACTACAAAGTATGATACTGCGCCAAACAGGATCAGCAAGATCACATCTGGTGGTGACACCATTTGTGCGCTGTCTACTTCTGGTGAGGTCTTCACAGTGGCTGTCAGCCGGCGCTCAGAGGGTGCCCAAGATGCCGGCACATCAACCACAAACCCGAAGCAAATTAGAGGAGCCTTGTCTGCACCGTTCCGTATCTGGTCGTCTAAGAAAAGCCACATGGCAGCACGAGATGTTGATGTCGACCAGGACGGTTCTATCATCTTAACCACTGAGGTTGGCAGCGTCTGGAGACGTACGAAGCGAGCGACCATCAAGAATGCAAATGTCACTGCTGCTGTAGAGTCCAAGCCCAAAGACTACAAATTCCAGCGTGTGTCAGGCCTGACTCGGGTGATTGCTGTCCGTGCCTCCGCATTCGGCGCATACGCTGCCATCCGCAAGGACTGCGATGTTACCAGAAACCAGATCGGTGTGGACGAAGCCGGGCTGTGGGACGACCTAGCGCCGTTGCTTTCTTTCCACGAGTTGACAAACTACGAGGAAACATCCGACGATGAGGAGCCCACACCAAGATTCTGGACCCGAGCTTCAGAAGCGCAAGGTCTGCGCAAGCGTGTCTTGAAGTCGAAGGACCTGGAAGCGGAAATCACTGATATCCTGCAGCGCTCGTTGACAACGCCAGATCGGACGTATAACATGGAAGTTGGATCTACTTTGTCTGACGTCCGCATACCCGTTCACGAGTTCATCTTGGCTGGACGCAGCCGTGTCTTGCGGGACGCCCTGCTCGACTTTAGGGTGAAGGGCAGCGAACATGTCGTGCCTGACCTCCTGACCGTCAAGGCAGAGGGTGGGAGAGTTCTGGTACTCTTCCAAGGTCTTGATTTCCTCACCATCTTCAACCTCGTTCTCTACGCCTACACCGACTCTGTTGTGGACTTCTGGAACGTCACCCGGCACTACCCTACCTTGGCACACAGGTACCGTTCCGTACGGACAGAATTGATGAAGATTGCTTCCCGTCTCGAAATGCGACAGCTCGAGCCTGCTGTACGTCAGATGGTCAAGCCACGGAGATCCTTACACATGGATATGGAACTCGCTATCAAGGAGCAGTCTTTCTTCGAGAGTGGCGACGTCATCGTCGACCTTGCTGATGGCCAGATGCTGCTACACTCGGACGTAATCTGCCAGCGCTGTCCTTTCTTCGAAAGCTTGTTCCGAGGACGTGCTGGCGGTCAGTGGCTCGCGGGAAGGCGGACTGAGGAATCTCCGCTCGTCCACATTGATTTGACGCATGTGGAAACGCAGCTTTTCGAGCTCATTGTTCGCCATCTCTACACCGATGCTGGTGAGGAGATTTTCGAGGATGTTACCAGCGAAGACCTGAATGATTTGCTGGCACTTGACGAGTTGCTCGACCATGTCATGGATGTCATGTCTGTCGCCAATGAATTGATGCTAGACCGTCTGTCGCAGATCTGTCAAAGACTGATCGGTCGCTATGGTATGTATACATATTTGATGTTATCGTGCATTCGCTAATTAGACGATAGTCAACGCTCGAAACGTTTGCTCCCTTCTTACAGCAGTTGCTCCCAGTTCGGTCGCTGAGTTCAAGGACGCAGCCCTTGAATACGTATGTCTGAGTTTGGAGGCAGTCATGCAGAACGGCTCACTAGACGAACTGGACGAGGACCTGCTGCTGGAGCTCAATCAAGTCGCCCATGAGAATCAACTCGCTTACTTGCCTTTTGCAAGAAGTGGGCGAGCTGAGGCTCTCCTCTTCGAGCGCTACCCAGAGCTTGCTGAGAGGATAGAACGTGGCAGGCGCGCCAAGGTCGATGCGATAGTACTGTCGAACAAGTACGCGGACGGCGACAACCTCTCATCCTCTTTCAGAGCTCAAAGTCTGGAAGAAGTAGCAGCTTCCCCATTACGCCAACGGAATCGAAGAAGGGTATCCAAAGAAGCAAAGAGTCCAGTAATGTCGCCAGCGCTGAAAGGTAAAAACTCCGCCCAAGATCTCATGTTCGAAATGTCAGATGGCGAGGACGACGAGGACGTGCCAAAGAAGATCAAGCCCCCGCGATTCACAGAGCAAAGCGGAGATGAGAAAGCGCTAGAGACACCAGTTGGATCTCCCGAGACGCCCTGGGGCACGATCCCAAAACCATCACCGCACACGTTCAACAAAGGGGGTGACATACCGTTCAAGTCCGTCAGCCCTCTTCCTCCGCCAGCTATCAAGGAGGCAAGGCCACCTGGTCAGCCTTGGGTGACCGCACCGCTTGCTGGTCCCAAGCTTGAACTCAAGGATATTATGGCTCAAGAGTCCTCAGCTACGCCATCAAACTTGTCGATCGGCCTCTCACGGAGCGAGAGTGAGCGAACTGTCAAGGCTGCGCCTATCAAGATGTCGCAAAAGGAAAAGAATCGCCTACGACAAGCCCAAAAGCTCGGCACAGCCATCGAGAAGCCCCAACCGGTGCCGCCAGCCGTATCCCCGTGGACAGCAGCTGCACATAGGAAACCAAGCAACAGTCCGGTTGTTGCTCCAGCAGTGGCTCGCTCGCCGCCGCTGAAGCCATCGCCTGAGCCTTCCCGAGCATCAAGTACGCCTCAACTTACTATGCGACAAACTGTTGCAAAGAAGGGTGCTGGATCGAAGCAGAAGGACAAGCGGACGGCGTCCCAAAGTCATGATGCAGGAGCTGCGTCGCCTTCCCAAGCTCGTCCTGCTGCGAATGAGAGAGGCATGTCAGTCTCTACTGATCCTATCCCAACGCCTCGATCTGTCCGCCACATTCCCTTGCCACAGCACTCGCCAACGTCCCCAAGTCAGCATCTCAGCATGATGGAGATTTTGTCCTTGCAAGAAGCAGAGAAGACTTCAATACGCGATGCAGCAGCCAAGCGCAGTCTGCAGGAAATTCAGCAAGAGCAAGAGTTCCAGCTGTGGTGGGAGCAGGAGAGCAGACGTGTTATCGAGGAAGAGGAGCAGACCAAGAAGTTGGTGGAAAAGCTTTCCAAAACTTCTGGTCGCGGTCGAGGCAAAGGTCGTGGTGGGCGCGGCGGCAAGACAAAGGGTCAAGACAAGAAAGAAGGCGGAGACGAAGCCGACCGCGGCAAAGGCAAACGCGACGTCAGCGCTGGACCGGTCGCCAAGCCAAACCCACTACCTAAAGCGGGCCAGAAACAAGATGGCGGTGGTCGCCCATCTGGCCCCGATAGCGCAGGCAGAGGCGGCCGTGGCAGAATTGGCCGCGGTGGTCGTGGTGCCGCAAGAGGCGGGCGTCCACAAGGCCCGCCGAGAGATGGTACCACTGCGTCTGCGCAGCAGGGGCAAGCCGCAACTCCGCAGACATGAGTCTAGGTATCGTCATTGTATATAGTATCTGACGGACTTGTATATTTATACCACAACTTTTACAGTAGCATTTAAATTATCGAGAGATCTCCGTGACATGAACAGTGCACATCTTAGAGCAATGTTGAGAGGTCGTGTCATGTCTCGTTAGAGGTACTCGGATCTGCTAAGGGCCTGTTGATAGCTTTCAGATTATAAGTCACAGTAGTGAAGGTCCTGGGAACTCGTGCCCACATGAGAGTGAGATCAACAATTTTGAAAAGTTTCAAACATAGATGCATGCTTTAATATCTGGGAAGCAGGTTCTCGAACAGAACATGCATGCAAGATGTGGTTTTTTTGTTTTCGTTCGACAATGCGAAGAAGTCGCAGAAGCATTTCCCATGCCATTTTCGTTTTTGGGTTTTCAAAAGCGCGAGGAAGCTAGCGCCATCCTTAAATGGCCCAAATCTTTTGGAAGGAATTGGCTTTTAGATGTAGTGAAGAACGGATGGAGGTACACCCTGAGAAGGTATTTATATACTGTCTCACGGATAGTATGTCGAGCCCATCTGGCGTTCCAAACATGTAATGGATGGTGCAATGCTATCAGAAGGCAGACGGAAGGACAGCTCTGCTCAAATCTCCAAGCTGACTTGGTTTTTGGGAATCGTCAGAGATGGTCATATCCAAATGATATAATACTCCTCGTCTCAGATGATGAGACTGCAAAGAGCCTTTTGTCAGACGCCCTTTTCGAGAAAGGAAGCACGATCTCATAGAACGTGCGTTTAGAACTTTTGATTTTGTGTCGCAGTCTCACGAAAGATGTGAGTGCGTGTGTTACTTTTGAAATGGAACTACTCAGATCATCGTAGTATAGTCCTAGCGTTTTGGTGCGTGTAGGAGTAAATGAGGGAGGAGCAACTCGGCAGAGTCATGTTTAGTAGGATTGCATCTTTCGGTGCCCGCAGACGCCGAGCCCTTCTCCATTCGTAGCGTTTACCTTCTTTTTGGAAATAATTCAGGACTTTCGAGGGAACGTGATGCACAGAGTGATCGAACCAGAGTTTTCTTTATATATCCGTAAAGATGCGAGTGGGAAACCTTCCAGGGACGGCCTAATACAGTTCAAGTTCCATTTTCCCATGACAATTGAGAATTCTTCCAATCGTCATGAGGACGCAATTTGATCGATTTGGGTTTTGAACGCACGCAACCTATGACTGAGATATGAACTTTTTTCTTATAATTTCGAGTAGAGTTCATAGAAGCAAAAAAGACAGTCCACATGCTTAGGCCTGGTACTTCTTTCAGGAAGCTGCGAGAGGGCGCAGCATACACCAGTCATTGTAGAGCTTTTGAAGACAAGTTTTTGAATAGATACGGAGGAGAAAGAACGAACCTCAGAAGCTTGTAGATGTGGTATAATTACTTGGTTAAAGCTAGTATACGGCATTATTCATGGTTTTGTAGTACGACACATACTGGCCGATGTATACGTCAGTGTCGCGACGTCATCTCTGTTGGACATTGGTTAATCAGGGCGGTATATAAATATCCTGTGTATACCACTCCCTCTCCTCCATCACATCGTTCCATTATCTCCAAAATCATATGCTTGAACGACGATGTCTGTCAATTTCACCTTGATCAAAAACACAAGAGACTGGGCGTATGTGCTGGGGCTAATTTCAGTTGCTCGAAAACCATCTGGCGATGTTCACATGGGCAGCATCTTTGAGAGCGCTCCATGAGCAATAGCTCGTCCTGTTTCTAAAGTACAAAAAACAAACAAGAAAAGACATGTGTTTGCGGCTCACTGTACAGTACACACGAGCAGGGCTTGTGCAATGAGACCTACGATATAGATGCACGTCTTTCCTGCAACATAAACCTTATCATACACCATCACCCCACAAAGGAAACAAGAACAAAACGTGGAGCCGAGATTCTCATGACTGGCAGAGGAAGTGGAGGGATAATTCCAAGGTGTGAGACTGCTCTTCACGATCTTGGACGTGAGGCACCAAAATTTGATGTTGATACTTTCGATGGTACAGTCCGAAGGATTGACGATATGACACGACGTGAGTAAAAGACATACATTGTTAAGCCGATTCTGAAAACACACATAGCCAGTATTAGTCGAGACACCAAAAAGTACCATAAGCAATGCATTAAACGAGGTTCCAAGCAGAATATCTATTATACACATGTCGAATCGAAGTTGCTTTTCCTCCCTAGTCTAACCGATAAACCTCAATTGCATGCTTCGTTCGGACAAAGTCGTTTCAACTAACACTCAATACTTCATCTCCTTAGTCCTTGTGGGCTTCCCATAAAACGATCAAGGCTGCATCCAATGCACGCCTTCCCTCCACAGTTGATGTCATTCTTGATTGAGCACTCTCTCGTACCGAGTTCGTCCTTCTTCAGGAGAATGCGTAAGTCAATGATCCTCTGGTTCTACCGACTGGTGACCATGACATTGTGGTAGTAGCTTGTGCTAAGGTCGATTGTGTGCTTAAGCCACGAGTCTTCGGTCAGGGGGAGTTTGAGAATGGCGTTGCGGTTGGTTCGCTGAGTACATGTTAGCTTCAGATGTTCGAGGTCGAGAGAGCATATGTGACATACCTGTGTCTTTGAGATAAGGTTGGCGACAGTGCCAGCGATTTCCATGAGCGCCACACGCTCCTCCAGACCGCAGGTGCTCAACCTGTCGCGTCCAGCAATCTCCAATGCACGCTGTAGCTTGGTAAGAAGCTCCTGAACACGATTGTCCAGCTCTTCGTCGACGCGGTAGTTGGAGCGTTGGCCAGTCGTATCAATCAACTCAATGTAGTCAAAGTAGATCTGACCACCTTGAGCCCAGCCTTGAAGTGTTTCCTTCGGGCGCGCGGATGGCGACTTGGAAACAAAGCCACCCATGAGCTCACGGAGCGCATCGTAGTCGCGAGAGACGATAGCTTCTGGGCCAACCTTGCGGCACAGCACTTCGTGCGCCTCCTCGAGCTCCTCGGCTTTGATGAGATGCGTCGCCTCACGTAGGGCGTCGCCACCTGACTTCGCTTGCAATGCAGCGGCACCGTGGAGCCATGTCGCAGGAACTTTGAGGTCGCTCGTGAGGTAATCGTAGGTGGCATCACCCTCCTGCAAGGAGTATGAGCTCGAGAACTGGTTGACGAGCGAGCGCATGTAGTGCTCTCGCATTGCTGGAGATGACAGATGTGCGTACACCCAGATAGCAGTGGTCCAGTGCTCTGGTGTATGTAGCGAGGCAGCATATGTGAGCGTGATCTTATCACTCAGCTCGACAAGCGGGTTCGCGGCTTGCACATCGTCTGCAGCACCTGGGGCGGACCATGACTGGAGCGAATGGCGGAACATGCCATCGTCTTCATCCTGGCCGCGAGAGGTAGGCATAGCGACCTTGCGCTCATCCGCTTCGGTCTCATCATCTTGTCGAGACTTGAAGAGCTGGAACAACTGGAACGAGAGACGAGCGTTGAAAGGATTGCCGGATACGTTCTCTGGCGCAAGAACATCCTCAATATTGGCGGGAAGTCCCATCTTCTCTGCCGCATAGAGCTTGAGAATGCCCCAGAGCAGATCTTCTCGGTGCTCAGCATCCGGGTCGTTCCAGCCCATGTCGGCTTTGTCTTGGATGAACCAGGGCACCGGCTTGACATCTTCATTACCGTCTCGAACAGCGTCCGCAAACTGCGCAATAGCCATCTCGATAGGCTCGTCGATCATTGTGCCGTACCACAGACGAAGTCCAAAAGCCCGTCGCCAATCAAGAGCAAATCGACTTGAGATGTTGAATGTAGAAGCCCGGTTCTCCCGGCCAGCCCCCACTTTGCCTTCTGACTTGGTACAGTTGCCAGAGAGAAGCTCGTAGATCGCACGCTGGGGATCCTCCATCTCGGAAAGCACATCCAGACGACGCCATTCATCAAGCTGGGCTACCATGCTCTGGCGCATAGTCTCGTCACCACCGATCTGAGCGACCATCGTGGCCAGTCGTAGGTCGAGTCCGTCCAACAATGTATGACAAGCATCAGCGACGTTGTTGCAGCTGAGGTGGGCGATCGCGCGCTCTTCGGCCGAAGCTGCTTGCTGGGCATGCTTCTGCGCATCGTCCCAAACGAGAAGCTTCCAGAATTCCGACAACTTCTCCTTCCGGTAGACGTTGATGTTCTCTTCGTGCACGTCCGCTGGGATACGATCGGCGTCGTCGAACAAAAGGGAAAGCAATTGCCAAGCTTGCTGCTCGTGAACGCCAGCTGGAGTGTCGAGCGCGACGGCCTTTGCCATACTGGAGAACTCGACCGGAGCAGGGTCAGTCAAGAGCTTTGCTGAAGGTACACCATCGGATGTGACAATCTTGGTATGTTGTTTCTGAAGCGACAAGGTTTCAGGCGCAGACTAAAACCAGTCAGCATTAATACTATCACAACGGCTAAACGCTACAACTTACATCGGTGAAGGTGGGCATCTTGACGAAACGCATATCCTTCGTAGCATCGACGAGCGGTTCTTGAGCCGTAGGAAAGACGCCGCCTTCGAGGTGCGAGGGGCCTTTGTTGCCGTAGATCAGGACGTTCGTTTCGCTGAAATGGGGTTTGCTGCAGCCGTGGAATTCTTTGTCGGCATCGGCAAGCTCGTCGAGATCGGAGGCGGTTTTGGGTCGCTTGGAATAGGGTAACTAGAGACAAGAGTTTCAGCAATCTTGTCCCGTATCAATTTGTGACTACATACACGGGCGGACGTAAGGTCCAAGCGTCAATCTATGAAGGAGAACCACGTAGGAAACCCGCCACAGACCGCGCCCCATTAATACAAACGCCAAAAGGGAGGGGAAGTCAAACCTCAATACCATGTCCACCATGCTTGGGAAACTGTTGCTTCTCCGCTTCTCCGAATAGAGAATCCATCAAATCCATTGCAGTAGTCATCTGTCGTGCGCCGAAGGATTGCGAGAAGTTCGTAGGGTGTGCTTCGTGTTCTCGTAGTACGTTGCCCTGGCTTTCGCGAAGAGCATATCGATCCTGCTTCTTTGGACTAATCGTGCGCTGGAGCTGGTTTGCCCAATCGTCATCGAATACCGGCTGCGCTTTCGAAGGTGTCCCTGTTCCGGGCTTCATGAGCTGACTAGCCTTCAAGATAGACTTCGGCTTCAGTGTGCTCCTGAAGGGGTCTTCCTTAGCGGTGTCTTGCTCCGTGGTGCGAATTGGTCCCGATACAGAATCCGCCATGTTCTGGTCGTGTGCCAATTCCGATTCGCTTTCTTCATCGTAGTCAGCATCCTGCTGCCCATCAAGCGAACCCACGGAGCGCCGCCCTAAAAAAGACTGGCCCTGTGCGTCGTCCATCTCTTCCTCGTCCATATACGCCGAGTCGTCACCGAAGCCACCAGGCACGCTAGCGCGACTACCACGCATTCCCTTCTTGAAGTCAAAGGTGTCGTCAGGGCTAGACTGGGTCTGAGTAGGGCTGTCGAAAGAGTCATCTTGGGGTGTGCTTGTCATCTGGCTCGAGCGGTGTTGCTGGCCAGCTGGGGTGTCAGGAACATCGCTGAGATCGCTTGACGCATCGTCATCTTCTTCGTCGCTGTAGTCGTCGTAGTCAAGACCGTAGGATGAGAAGTGAGGGACGGAGAAGGTCCATTCGCCAGTAGACTGGTTATACGCGATGAAGGTGGTTCCGGCCACACGCTTGAGACGCTCGAGATGCTTGACATCCTTCTTGCCGGCCCTGTTGCGAGGCCAGGAGTTAGCAAGAACAATCTCGGAAGGCTGGTTCAGAGCAGTGCCTAGCGGTGGCTTTGGCAGACAAGTGCAGCTCTCTCCATACACGGTAGCATTGCGTGCACTGAGCTGGACAATGTCACCGAACAGCTTATCGAGATCAACTTCAGACAGATCAACAGGCTTGCCGTGGTGGAATTTAATCTGTCCGATGTTGTGGCGACCGACGATGAAGTCGGGTACGCTCCTGAGCTCCTGCTTGCTCATCTTCTTCAGCTGATCCATTGAGGGGCTAGACCAGTACTCTCCTGGCTTGGGGTCCTGTCCAGGTTGGATGTTGACGGATGCGTCAGACTTGGATGAGAGCACATGGTCCTCGGACACGCGGGCAAGTTCATTTCCATTGACCTGCTGCATGGCCGGGCGAGGCGCTTCGTTACCAGCGTTGTTGCCGTTAGCCCGGGGTGAGGCATCTTCCTCGTCTTGTCGAACGACCAGTGCGGTCTCTCCGTTGGTCTCTCCGTTCGGGCTGTCACCACCCACAAAGCTGACACGCTTCTGCGCGGGCTCATCAAACAATGGCGCCCTGTTGGTGATGTTACGGTTGATGTTGAGTCGCTTGAGACTGCCGTTGCCGAAGTTGCGTCCAGTGTTAGAGAACGCACCCGGTGCCAGTATACTGGTTTCGGGAGTGAAGCTGTTGCGAAGATTACTCGTAGACAAGCTCTTGCCCAGGGATCGTGAAAGGCTGCCTGCAAAGAGGCTACCACCAAGGGCTTGGCCGCCGTTTTGGCTTGCTCCGCCAGCTGGACTGCCGTATGTGGAGTAACTGAATCCGTAACCGCGGCTCTTATTCTGCGGAGTAAGTAGGCGCGTCGATGCGGCGGGGTTGAGCTTGTGCTGAGGCAGGATGGCGTTCTTCTTGTTCTTCTGGCTGCTGGACAAGGGCGTGGCAAGCGGGCCAGGGCTCTGAGTTGGAGTAGAAAGACCAGCGAAGAGGGCGTCGTTGCCGTAGGGGTTGGTGTTCATGGATGTGTTCAACAAAGAGCTTCCAGAGGCACCGAACAGGCTGTTGTTGAGGCTAGGTTGCTGCTGCTGCTGTTGTTGCGGGAAGAGCATAGAGCTGCCCATGTTCGATTGGCCGTTGTTCGATTGGCCAAGTCCACCACCGAAGAGACCGCCTCCAGTGCTGTTGTTCGTGGAGCCGCCAAACAGGCCGCCAGGCTTCTGTTGGTTGTTGTTCTGGCCACCGCCGAAGAGACCACCACTTCCTGTGTTTTGCTGGTTGTTGTTGTTACCAAGGCCACCGAATAAGCCTCCGCCAGTCGCTCCAGTGTTGGTGTTGTTGCCGCCGCCAAACAGGGAACCACCGCCAGTAGCAGGCTTCTGGCCAAACAAGCCGCCTCCAGTATTGTTGTTTGTGTTGTTGGCAGTAGAGCCACCGAACAGACCGCCAGTAGCCGGCTGACTCTGGTTTGCTCCGCCGAAGAGGCCGCCACCTGTGGTACCGGTACCAGTGCTTGCGCCGCCAAAGAGGCCACCAGGCTTTTGTTGGTTGTTGTTGTTTTGGCCAAATCCACCACCACCGCCAAATAGACCGCCAGAGGTCGTGTTTTGAGTCGTGGATGTGTTGTTTTGCCCGAAGCCTCCACCTGTAGCGCCGCCACCGCCAAAGAGACCACCACCAGTGTTTGTCGATGTGTTGTTGGCACCGAAGGCTGGGGTAGAGGACGTCTGGTTGTTGTTTTGACCGAAGAGACCACCACCACCAGTGTTTGACTGGCCGAATGCGCTGCCGGTGTTAGTTGCACCACCTCCGAATGGTGTTGAGGTGTTGGTGGTCGCGGCACCGCCTCCGAAAAGACCACCGCCTGTAGCAGGCTTGTTCTGACCAAACAGACCGCCACCACCAGTCGTAGATGAGCCGAAGCCTCCACCTCCAGAGCCAAATCCACCTGTGGTGTTGTTCGTTGCAGCAGCACCACCTCCGAACAGACCACCAGTAGTACCAGTTGTGGTGTTGTTGTTCGAGCCAAAAAGCCCGCCAGTTGCAGGCTTGGCCTGGCCGAAGAGTCCTCCGCCAGAGGTGTTGTTGTTCGCCCCGAACGCGGAACCTGTGCTCTGACCGAATCCTCCTGTAGCAGCAGTGTTTGTGTTACCACCACCGAAGAGACTTCCACCAGTGTTGTTGGATGCGCCAAAGCCTGTAGATGCGGGGGTGGTGGTGTTGTTGTTAGCACCAAAACCGCCAAAGCCGGTGCTCTGTCCGAACGCTCCAGCTTGTCCATTTTGGTTACCATACCGCCTGCCCTGGTTGTAGTCGGCTACGCGCAACTCCTCGAGGGAGTAGTTCGTGTACGGTTGCTGGAAGGTGATGGTCTGGTACTGCGATTGGGCATTGCCTGTACCGTCCTTCTCCTGGAATGGCTGGAACGGAGTGTTGGCGGTTCCATTGTTGGGTGGTGGGTTGTTGCCTCCGCCAAAAGCGCTGCCAGTGCCGCTACCGAAGCCACCGGTTGTGGTGTTCGTGCTGGTAGAACCGAATGCACCGCCGGTGCTGCCGCCTCCAAACAGACCTCCACCAGTTGTTGTCGACGCGCCGAAGCCCGTCGCCGGCTTGCTCTGGCCAAAGAGACCGCCTCCAGTGTTTGCAGTGCTGGACCCGAAGGCTGAGGTAGTAGTGTTGTTGTTCGTTGATCCAAAGCCACCAAACGTGCTGCCACCTGTAGCGCCGCCGCCGCCGCCAAAGAGGCCACCGCCCGTTGTCGAAGCGCCAAAGGGTTTCGAGCCGAAAGCGTTGTTGTTTGTGTTGCTGGCACCGAAGCCACCTGAAGGTAAAAGTTAGTTCCAGATCGGGGTAAACTAAAAATCATGGATCCGCGCAAATTTGAGTGCCGTCGCAAAAGAGCGCCTAGGAGCGTGTCGTCGTGGGCGACCTCAACAAGACGTTGAAAGCGACTTCGACCAAGGCAGAGTGGTCCAACTAGCGACGCGATAGTGAAGCGCAATCGTTCCACATACCTGAGCCCCCGAAAGGCGAGCTCGAGCTGGCGTTGTTACCGCCCCCGAACATTGTGCTGCCCGTGTTGTTTGCGCCGCCACCGAATATGCTCGTACCGGTATTCGCGTTTGAGCCAAAGCCTGAGGCGGAGGGCAAGTTAGACACGGTTCGTCGAGGAGGCCGTGGCGATGTCGCAGGGCACATCGGAGCGGTCGCGCGCAAAGGGATCCAGAAATTCACGCAAGAGTGTGTACATACCAGTCGATGTGTTGTTGTTAGATGAACCAAATCCACCAAAGCCAGTGGACTGGTTGTTGTTGTTGGAGCCGAAGCCCCCGAAACCACCGCCGAAGGACATTTTGAATTTGTCCGACGGGTTGCGCGTGTATCGATTACTAGGCGACTAGCAATGCGCCGTACAGTCGTATGGACGGGTGGTGGTTGATAGAATCGAAGTGCAGGAGCTCTCGGAGAGGCAGGTGTTGATGAGAGCTTCGCGGAAAACGCGCCAAGGAATAGGCGGATCGGACAAGGCGCGGTGGGGTTTGCTGCGAGCGAGCAAAAGAGTAAAGAGTGGAATTAGTAAGAAGAGGTCAGACACGGCTCTGATTAAGTAGTGAAATGGCCGTCATGGAAGGGAAAGAGCGACGGGCGCGAGAGTTTGGAGGGACAAGCAAAGGTGAGGTTGCACTTAGGAGGAAGGCACGTCAAAATTGCGCTAAGCCATCGCCGGGGCGTCACGTGTATCTCTTCCGCACCCACTTCCCAGCACACGCTCCTTGATACGGTTGCGGCCGCTGCACATATGACAAAGCAAGATAGGGATTGACGAATCATACGACACGTTTTTTGGGCGCGACTTGTGTGTAGAGATGCCTGAGAGACACCTGGTGCTACCTACGGCTGCCTGGCGGTTAGAGGGCACTTCGCCACCAAGAACGCTCCTACACAGCCGACTCGAGTCGCTCTACTGGTAAAAGACTGGTCTAGCCATAGATGGATGACTACGGGCTTGAGGAAAAACGAGGTGTGTGAGACAAAGAGTACGTTGATTTTGTGACTGGTGAGACTGTTTGCAAGCCACGCTCCCTGGACTGACGCTCGTTACCACGTCACTCATCATGTGATAGTCAGAAGTCCGATCAAAACGAAGGTCTGGTGGCCCGCGTGCATCGCGCATATTGCCTGCAGACGGAAGGCCTTGGCTGATGTTTTATTGGCAGTTTTAATAGATACAGCGAAATTGTCCCAGTCTTCTGTCTACCGATACAGGTCGGGGAAGCAAGTCCTACGAGTTCTCTTCGTTGAAAGACTACGATGATACGCAATCGAAATTCTCTATAGCGATAGTGCAATAACAGTCAGTCTTATTGAATGCATGGGAGACATCGTAATCGTATTCCTAGCCCTGCTCTCAGCCCTACCCATCACAATTCCCCACCAGAACCAAAATCGCGCTAGAGCTGCAGCTAAGCTTCCACGCCCAAACGCGCCTCGCGTCCCAAACAACTGCACATCCTCGTATCCTCCGAACCGAGAGTTACCAACAGCGACGACCGTGTTAACGCGACCACAGACGCTACTATCCTAGCGCTCGTGAATTGGCAGAAGCTTTCTCGAGTCCATCTGTCTCCCACCAAAACGCGCTCAACACTACTTCGCGCACCCCACCAACCCTGCAACACCACATCGCTCAACCACCCCGAAAGACACTCTAATGGCTACATCCTCCAATCCTCTCGGCCCCGGCCCCCGCTACGGCCTTGGTCGCACTGCACCACCACAACAAGCACAACCACAAGCCACCTTCAGCAACACTCCCGCCTTTCCACCCAACCCCAAGAACGCCCAACGCATCGAGTCTGAGCGCTTAGAACGCGAGCGCTCCGCCCGCGAAACAGCACAGCGCATGGAGGCCAGCGGCGCCGCCTCCCTCGCCGAACTCACAGAAGAGCAAAGAGAGGAAATCGGCGAAGCCTTCAACCTCTTCGACCTAGACAAGGACGGCTACATCGACTACCACGAGCTGAAAGTCGCCATGAAAGCACTGGGCTTTGATCTCCCGAAACAAGAGATCCTGGGAATACTGCAGCAACACGGAACGTCGCAGCAGCAGAATGCTAAGCAGAGTTCGAGACAGCAGCAACAGTACGCGCCTGGTCGCCAGTTGTTGAGTTTCCAGGCTTTCCAGACGCTCATGGCACAGAGGATATTGAGTCGCGATCCGAGGGACGAAATTCTTAGGGCATTTGAACTCTTCGATGAGGGTGGGAAGGGGACGATTACCCTGCAGGATCTCACGCGTGTTGCGAGAGAGTTGGGCGAGGCGCTTTCGCATGATGAGCTGGTGGCTATGATTGAGGAGTTTGACATGGACAATGATAACGCCATCTCGAGGGAGGAGTTTATCCAGATCTGCATGGGGACTTGATTTTTACAACACGAATGACACTGTTTCTAGTACTTTACTTTGCAAGGCGTTTTCGGAGTAGCAGGATCTTTCACGCAGGGGGACAACATGTGCGGTCAATTTCAATCTTGCTTTATTTGCGCCGAGAAACTATTTACAGCTCAGCTCTTCAAGTAATTGCACGCCGAAATCAAAACTCAAACACAGAAAATATGCATAGTACAAATCTCCCGGCTCCTTCTCTACTGGCCAGGGGAGACGAGAAGACCCTTCTTGGCGGCATCGTGTGCCCATCCACCCGCCAACGCCTCACCACCGTTCTTCAGGCCGTAGTCCTTTATCCTGGCCTCAAGCTCAGGCCTGAAATGCCTGATGAGACCCTGGAGAGGCCATGCGAAAGCCTCGCCCAACGCGCAGATGGTGTGGCCCTCAACCTGCTTGGTCAACTCCTGGAGCATGTCGATCTCACGCTCGCGGGCCTGGCCCTTGTAGAAGCGGTCCATGATCTGATGGGTCCACTTTGATCCCTCACGGCAAGGTGTGCACTGGCCGCAAGACTCGTGGTGGTAGAACTTGGCAAGACGGGTAATGGCGCGGACAACGTCGGTCGACTTGTCCATGACGATAACGGCAGCGGTACCGAAACCAGACTGCGAGTCCTTGAGCGCGTCAAAGTCCATCAGCTGGTCGTCGCAGATGTGCTTGGGAAGGATGGGGGTCGAAGAGCCACCGGGAATGACAGCCTTGAGGTTGTCCCAGCCGCCCTTGACACCACCGCAGTGCTTGTCGATGAGCTCGCGAAGAGGAATGGACATCTCCTCCTCGACAGTGCAAGGGTGGTTGACGTGACCGGAGATGGCGAAGAGCTTGGTACCCTGGTTGCGCTCACGACCGAAGCCTGCGAACCAGCTACCTCCTCGGCGGCAAATTGTGGGTGCGACGGCAATGGTCTCGACGTTGGCGACAGTGGAAGGGCATCCGAACAGACCGACGGCAGCGGGGAACGGGGGCTTCAAGCGGGGCTTTCCGGGCTTGCCCTCTAGCGACTCGATGAGCGAGGTCTCTTCACCACAGACGTAGGCGCCCATTCCTCGGTGGATGTAGACATCGAAGTCGTATCCAGAGCCGCAGGCGTTCTTGCCGATCAGGCCGGCCTGGTATGCCTCCTGGATAGCGCGCTGGAGTACAGTAGCCTCGTGGTAGAACTCTCCTCGGATGTAGATGTAGGCGGCGGTAGCGTTCATGGCACGGCCAGCAACGAGACAGCCCTCAATGAGCTTGTGGGGGTCCTTGCGCATAATCTCGCGGTCCTTGCAGGTTCCGGGCTCTCCCTCATCGGCGTTGACGACCAAGTAACGGGGCTTGGTGTCCTTGTCCCAGTCCTTGAAGTTCATGAATGACTTTGCAAGTCAGTAGCCGTCTCATTGAATTTGATTCGATAGCATAGCATACCCATTTCAGACCAGAGGGGAAACCAGCACCACCTCGGCCACGGAGACCGGAAGCCTTGATCTCAGAAATGATCTGTATCCGTCAGCCTTGATTCATGTGCCCTGTACATATGCCTCTACACACCCATTCATGACCCTTGAGAAGGATCTCCTTCGTCTTGTGCCAGTCACCGTACTTCTGCGCGCTCTTCAAGTCCGCACCGTGGTGTCCGTACAAGTTCTGGAAGATCCTGTCCTGGTCCCTCAGGCCACCGTACGTCCTCTTTGGTGGCGCATCCTGTACTGTCGCGAGCGTCCTCTTCTGTGTGCGGTTCTGGGGGGCGGCAGTCGAAAGGCGGGTAGCTGCCGAAGCTGCGGGCAGCGCTCGGTGGGCGGCCGCGCTGAGCGTCGACGAGGCAGGTGCGTGTCGTGCGAGCATCGTGATTGCTGTATGTGTGTTGTCGAGCGCAATTGATGCTCGGGTGTCCGGCGAGCGTGGGTTATTGGCGATGCAAGTGGTGGCGGTCGTGAAGTTCAATCTGGATGACCTACCCTTTTCTTGGCGTTTTTGATTGGTCCGCGCAACATCGTTGACATCAATCCGCCAGAAGGTCCGACTCGACCACCACCACCATCAACGACCTTTACGATTTGCCGGCAGACTTGCTCTATTTCACTGACGATTTACTGGGAGTGACTGGCACAGTTTTGAGGGTACACAATGTTCACCTGCTGTGGATTGGACAATGAAATCGGATCCGGTATCCGATCGCGGCATACTATCGCCATGCAAGGAGGCTTGTTTGGATAACGTGCACCATATAAATCAAATGGCACCCTAAAGGTATCTACTATGGGTCATAGAATAATTCTTGCAGAGTTGTGTAGGTGTATACCTTTAGGGTGTACTTGCTCGATCGATACGTATTGCTATCCTTCTCCAGCCTCGTGGCAGTGAGTATGGGGTACTCCTCACCTCCACGTGGCCACCGACTCTCATCCCCGCTATCGGTATGGCACCTTGTAGTCTATTTAGTCAGGCTGTCTCACTACACTACTCTTCCTTTGTTCCACTCCACTATCTCCTTCCATCCGTTGACTCCTTTTCATCAGTTCTCCATCCAGTCTATCAAGTCTACTCACGAATGTTCATTCCTTCTACTTCACTTTCCTCCGACTGTGCATGTCATCTCTGGGGTAAGAATCGGTAAGTCGAGGAGTGCAGATGCGCGAAAGCCCACGCACCAGCATTATCTCTTTCTTCAAGTCACCATCCGTGCACCAACATGGCCATCAAAGCTGGAGATTTGGTAGCTACTGTACCTGGTAGCTCACCCACAATGATCTCAGACGGGAAGAGAATGCGAGTGCTCTGGGTGAATGGCCATGGTGATGGTGATTCAACCAAAAGCTTTATTGATCGTTCCAAGACGACTGTCAGAGGCCATCCAACCTGGAAGTTGTTCGCGGGAGACGTCCCGAGTCCAATCTTCCGAGGCAGAAGAGAACCGCCAAAATACGTGTACCTAGACGATCGAGCATGTTACGCTATTTACAGTTCGAAGTTCTACGACGAGAAAGAATTGAAGACGTTTTGGCCATACGACTTTGACAATCTCGGCAATATCAAGGCGAGCAGGCCTAATAGGGGCCGGCCGGCTTATCTAGACACTGCCTGTACCACATACGCCAAAGGGCCACTACGTGGTGGAAAGACAGAAGGGTACGAGTTTTGTGGTGCAGCCTCGTCGTGCGGGGAACAGACTTCTCAACGACGGGTGAAGAAAGAAGCCGAACGAGCGCACGCAAAAGAGGTTGAGGATAGCGCTAAGATCTCACTGAGTGGTGCAATTCCGGTCACGCCCTCACCTTCCACGAACGAACGAGTCATCGACCCTAGAGGCTACCCGATCGGCAGTAAGGTTGGCACCTATTCGGCACGACCGGTCCGGAAACAGGAAGATTCTATCGGCAACGGCCGCATCAAGTTCGAGCGCCGCACGCCCCCAAAACACTACGAGCCTGGCCCTGTCAACGGCGATGTGAAGCCACTAGGCATTCCAAACAAGGCTATTCAAGGCTCGCCGTACCTCAATATTCCAGCGGCAAGTGTTCGGAAGCGACCGAGGCACATGTCTGGGGATATGGCTGGAATAAACGCACGCTTCAACTCCAAAGACAATGCCGAGGAGAGGGATACGGAGGTGACCACGAAGCAGAAAAGAATTAAAGTCAAACAAGAGGAGGGCGATCTGGTTGAGTCCATGGTATAGAGATGGAATGTTTCAGAGCAAGGTGAGCGATTGAGAGAGTGTCCAAAAATCTATATTTCTTTTGTTTTTCGTGTTATGGACGTTGACAGGAAGTCAGACGTTCAAGGCAGTTTGTTTAATTTGGAAGATTCAGTTCGAGGGTACTCACAGTACTCTTGTTTACAAGTTTGATTTTGAATACATTGCGAAGACTAAACTCTTGTCACAGCTTCACTAGATCTGGGGGGCTGTTCATGACGTCACGCGTTTGTGCTCATCATCGCCAGCCTCCACAGCTTTCCACGCATCCTCTCACTATCGTCGCATCGCAAAACCGACCAGCGGAGAGAAGAGGAATAATGCACGTATCCGAGACTGGCGCTGCGCCATTATATGGGAACTTACTTTGGCAGCAAGATCTAGCGCCAGTGTTTCTGAACAGGCGAGGACTAGTATGAGCTGGACCATGCTGGTGGTGTCTTACCGAGACATCAGGCTTGTTGCTATGGTGCAATCTGGAGGCTTCCTTTGTTCATCTGAGACATGCCAATAAGGACCTCTGCGTGTACGACGCTGCCACATACGAAGAAGGTCGTTGTTTCTAAGTTGCACCCAACTTTGGCCTTCTGGCCTCTGTAAGGATTCTCTTCCTTGTGCGCCTCATGATCTAAATGTCTAAAATGTCTTACAAATGAGAGTTCGGTAAAGACAAAACGCTCGGTTGGTTGAAACATCGCACAAAGTGGACTGATCGCAACATCGGGAAAACTCTGGGCCTGAACAGAAGACCAGCGTCGCTAGAGCGACTCAGTGTGACCCGATTCACCTTTTCAGGACACTGAGTAGGCCTGCGCTCTATACACTTGTCAAGACATTGCTGTCAGACAGTAATTACATTTTATAAATCAAAGATCTCCTCAAACTCCAACCGAGATGCACACCGGTCCGAAGTCGGAATTCGAGCGCCAACTGCTCGATTCCACCACACCCGAAGCTCGAGCGTTTTCCTACACTAACGGTTTGGGTTTTAGAAAAAGCTCAACCAGACCAGATACCAATCGCGGTCGCCCGAAGTTCCCGGGCATAGTTGGAGACTTCCACGACGCTACGCAAGCTGTTGTGGACCAGATCGCGGTCAAGTACAAATCACATATAGATTTGAAAGAAACGGTAAGCGGAGAATTTGCAAAGACTTCAGATTTACTCGCTGACAACGAGCGAAAGATAGCAAACTCGCCCCCAGGCTTCAAAGATGAGGACATAGAAGCGTGTCTAAAGGAATGGGGCCCTGGTATCTGGACTAATGGCCGCGACGGGACGCCGTTCGTGACTTCCATCGACACGAAGGACGGCAATTATCCCAATCACCTCAGATACGGGAACAAGAACGATCGCAACTTGTTAGTAATTGACGAGCCAGAAGCTTCATCGGCTGACATATCGTCCACAGAATTAAGATGTTGGTCTATTGCTGGATTATCTTCCGTGCATATAAGAAGATGGAGCTGAAGCCTGCCCCGAAAACAACCAACGCAACTAGCCAGGCGCAGGCTGGCCGCAAAGACGAAACTTCCGAACGACCACGTTCGCTTGCCCATCTATGCGTTAAACTCACAACAGTCGGGTTCGCGATATTCGGGTTCGCGATGTTTGTGTTCGCGATATTGGTCATCTTCGTTTGACGAGACAGACGCATCAAATGGCAATCAGACACCTTTATCATAGTATGCTCGATGATGTGGTAGGCTTGAGAGTACCCTTCTGAATATCCATAAATAGTAATTCGTCATAGCAGCTTATCTATCTTCTTCGATGGACGAACATTCATGGCTGCGCAAGTAAACGTACTTCTCAATTATTGCCTCCCACAACTGGAATCTACTGCATTCTCTGAGGTATGAAGCTTGCTCACCTCCTCATTTCCATCGGAGATCGAATCGAAAACTTCCTGTCTTGGATCCTCAGGTCGCTTGCGACGCCACCAAATTGAGCAGTCTCGTTCCTGATTTCACTATCTCTGCTCGGCCCCGGCAATATGTGCCGCCAACAGGGTGTTATTCAATAAGCCGACCCGAGTTGCAAAACATGCCGAAGGAAAGGGGCCGTCAGATATTGTTGGTTGATCGACCGGCTGGGTCAGGGTGAAGGATTGCGGCGTGGTTGCCTCTAGAGCTGGTATGGTTAGCTTGGTGGTGATCGTCTCAGCCACATGCAGTCTCAGGGAGCAACTCCAGAGTCTCACCGGTGGTCGCAACGGCCGTCTTATCCCGCAATTTCATTAGCTAGTGTGTGATTGAGGGATGCCCGTGATTCCCCTTCCATCACACCTGCAGTCTCATTTCGACATGCCATGCTACCGCGCTCGGGTGGCACCGTGTACGTGAGCTAACGACTCGTATTTTCTTTGCTTTTTCCTTCTTCCAAGGAGTCAGCCTTGCCCACATTGCTGCCTGTTCTACCTTACTTTCCTAACTCGCTTTTGAGGTAGCTTCTGCGAAGTATCTAGGTAGCTTACTCCTTGCTCTGGTGCAAGAATCATCCACAGTTCCCAACTTGAAGTGTCTACTCAGGATACAGCGAGTCCCGACGGTTTGTCAAATCATACCGAAGGCATGGGAATGCCGCAGCGTCCTGAGCACACCCGCACGGCGTAGCCAACATGCATATAGAGCAGCCGAACTTCCGTAGATTCATCGACTGTCAAGCGAAGATGGGAAACACTGCAAGGAACGACAGGGACTCCACGTGGCAGGGGGAAGAGGTTCTTAGACCAGGCTTGGGTCTGATGCGCAGTGCACGGCCACTTTGTTGCAGCTCAACGTCATTTCAATCAGTATCGCTCCGCAGTATGTGGATTTGGAGGACCTCTTGACCGTAATGTGTTTCCCGTATCTCTTTGGTAGGCAGCGTTCCCCGAGATTAGACCTCTCAGCTAAGTACCCACTTCCTCCACCTAAACGGCTCAAGACTCGAAGCAAAAGGGTTCGTGCTAGGATGTGTGGTACAAGCTTGCCCTGGGAGTAGCTATGGCAGCACCGCTTACACCGATCATTGGAAGTGACTGGGGAAGTGGGTCATACGACTAGAGAGTGAGAAACCTCTAAGGTTTGTGTATGCCTCGACCACCTCGTCAGGGTGCCTCCGGGCCTTTCGGTGTAAATACCTAACGGCCCTTCTTGGCATGCAAGGCGTTACAGCCTGGGGCTTTCGTTATGTCCTTATAAGTCATTGGAGATAACTTCTTTTTTGTACATCAGCCTTGCAGCACACGCTAGAACTTACCCCAATCAATGTTTTACCATACAGTACCTGTTTTGTCTTCCTGATCTATGTTGTTCTCAATACAACTTGGCGTCAATAGAAGCGGTGGAAACGAAAGGTAGATCTTCCTCTATCTTGGTGGTAACTGCCAGTCTGTGCACAAGCGGAGAAAGCGTTATCTGACTAACATATGAAACTAGAAGCAACAAGATATTGCTACAACTATATAATGTCGGCAGGTGATTCTCTGATCGAGGAGTGCACCAATGGAACGACCAAGGCTGGATTATACTTATCCCGCCTGGGACTGGAGAAAGAAATCAAGAACCCGAACAAACCAGGCAAGCCGAAATTTTCAATACCTGAACTTGACGACTTGTGGGAAGCGACAAACTTGAAAGCCAATGCGATCGCGGCGACATACAACTCAAGGAAGGCCATACGCGAGGCACTTAGACGACGGGACATCTGTCTCGACGAAATCGCAAGAGACTGTCTCGTCGGCTACGGTCCGAAAATCTGGAACAACGGAAGAGAGCTATACTTCGTTCTTTCTCTCGATACAACAACCACACCTTCCAAAATCAAGGGGCATGCTCAGGTTGCAGAGGACAAGTATCTAAGGCACCTGATCTACGAACATCCAAGTGATGCACGCAAGTATGTTAATCTAAGCTATCATCGTTTATAGATTCTAACATCATTCATTGCAGAATAAGGCTGCTAGTGTCTGCTTGGACTGTCCAGCGCGCTTGTCGGAAGGCCGAATATGACCGTCGTGAAGGAAAGACTCCCCAAAAAGAAGTCATGAAGTCATCAACAGATTTTTCTAGCTTCATAGAGGCAATCCGTGTGAAATCGGCTAAGCGTACTCACAGTACCATCTTGGCTTCGTCATATAGCTCTGAAAGCTCCGATGAGCTCAATGTGTTGGGTTTCGAAGACCCAGCCAAGCCCCCGGTTGGATTCAAACACGCTGTACAACTTGATGCTGCTTGTAAACCACAGTCACAAAGATCAAGAAAATCCCATGATGTACGGCATACTTCAGCAAAACGGCAGAAGAAGCAGACTGCTGTCGCGGTTGTGATACCCGCACGAAAACCCCAGCATACTGAGCCATCCAAGACGACCAGTAGAACACGAAGTCAACCGCTAGACAAGGGAAAAACAGTGCCACGTTCTGCACGGAGTGGAAGAAAAGGATCGGCTAGGGAGACCCTGCGATTGACAACTCCATGCCGCACGACTCCGCGCCGCACAAGAACAGGAACTCATAGTGAGCGGTCGGTTCAGAGCAATGCTGACACAAATATGAACCTATTGGTGACTCAGCTTAAGGCTGACCGAAATGAGCTGAGCATATGTCTTCATGATCTTTTATCGCCGCGCAACCCGGGATGCCACAGCCTTACTGCTATCAAGCGGATGACCGGGCTTATCGACACCATAGTCATCAATGATGCTCAGGGCCTCCGTGAAAACCTTGGAGGCTCCTACGATAAGCACAAGATTGCTCTAGACAGATGGTTGGGATGTGTCAAGACACTTGTCGAATTCCGCGAGATGACCGGCCTGGAGGGCGACGAGGATACAATAAAGGCGAGCTTCAGGGAATTGCTGTCGCCCATCAGAGAAGAAGCACGATTGCTTCGGCAAAGAAAGCGCCAGGAGATCGTAAAGTGGTTCGAAAAACCTGCTTCCAAGGAGCTTGAATCCACTACGGCCAATTTCTGCAAAGAAGTGGCCTTTGTACTTTTGAAAATGATTAGCTGGGGTGGATTGGACATGAAACTAAAAGAATTCCTTGGCATCATGGTACCATTCACAAAGCGGCTACTGGAATGGTTCAGTGTTGAACCAATCAGCTCTACGGCAAGGAATTGAAGGGTTCTACCCACGCTCATCTCGGTTTGTAATGGTTACAGGTTTCTAGACTCAGGTCAGGGGAATAGAGGAATTCTTATGTACGTATAGATGAACCAAACAAAGCTCGATAGAAATAGACTTCACCCTACCTAAAAGTAGCCTCCAATTGCGTCCGTGGACATGAAGAGCTTGTTTGTGCGATAAAGAACCGCGAAAGCCTGTCGGTTCACTCTATTGGACTCAAGGCATGTGAAAACGAGCACCTTCCGAGCAGACTGCAAAGACGTTGCCTTGCCGACACGCTCCTAAGTCAGCTGCTGCTACGCCACATTTCGCACCTTGAAGCAATGCTTGTAACCACCCGTAACAGCCCCAGCAGTGTTGACGATCTTCGGAAATCGCCAACCGTCCAATGACTGTCTCACTTGACTCGTGCCAATCTTCAGTCGCTCTAGAATCTCTATGACGGCAGCATACAGGACATCGAGATTGCCATCTTCAACCTTGACAGCGATGCCAATAGCGCCGTGACTTGCCTCAGTCATGTCAGCGTCGTTTGGTGCGCGGACAGCGACGCCATAACAGGCGTCTGCTCCAATCTTTCCCACGATTTGTCCACCATAGGCTGCCATGAGCGCCGTATCGAATCGACCTTCACCAGCGACCAGTCCATGGTAACCAGCCATCGATTTATGAATACGAGCTAAATGTTGCGTTCGTTGATCGACTGGTTTCGTCTTCGTGTTGTCGAAGCAATCAGCGGCATCAGCAAGTCTTGCGAACATGAGCGCAAAGTTTGGAAGAGGCATTGCCGGGGTTGGAAGGTTACATCCATCCACAGTCCAAAGCACTTCGTTTTCTCCAAGCCCGCTCAGGTCTTCTACGGCTCGGTATACGCGTTGCTGCATTGGATTTCCGGGAAAATAGTAGTCGTGAGCCGAAGCGCCCAGAGATAGAGCGCCTGCTACCATACCAGCATGTTTCCCAGAGCAGTTGTTGTCGAGGGCAGTTGGCGTATAGTCTTTTTTGATCCATGCACGATTGACCACGGGGTTCTGAGCTGGGTGTCCGCCGCATGTAAGAATCTCTTCCTTTTCTCCCGTCTTCTCCAGCATCGCACGTGCTCGTTCAACGTGTCGCGATTCGCTACTGTGTGAAGCACACATGAGTGCTACATCGGCATCGTCGTAGTTGAATCGTTCTGCAGCCCCGGTTTCCAGAATGGCGAGTGTTTGGATCGGTTTCGTAGAAGATCGTGCCAGTGTCATCCTCTGATGGTTGCCAATTGTGTAGATGAGTTTGCCAGATGCGTCAACAACGGCAGCGTGTACATCGTGCGTGTTCTCGATGATACCACCACGGTAGCTGATGACTACATCGTTGCCATGTGATCCGACAGAGTTGTTCATTCGGTCATTGACAGCGGCATCTTGGGTCAGAGGTTTAGCCGTCGCTTGTGACTCCTGGTCCGTGGTCGCATGCACCATGGCTTGGTTCGTCTTATTGCGACCTGCCCGAGTCGGATCGATGGTGGATGTTCGATGTTCAACACACGATATAGCAGCAACTTTGCTCAACTAGGATTGATGAGGGAACAGTCTTGAGGTAGGACCTTCGTTGTTGAAGGCATACGTGATGCACGAAGAAAAACGTTAGTGTACGACGTTGTTGCTTCCGGCATACACCTGCCTTTCAATGTCTAGCGTCGAAGATTTGATTACCTAAAGATAGCTCGATCGAGCGTGGCATCACCAACAAGAGGGCTGAAGTGGCATCGCATCGTCATGGTCATCGTTATGCGCCCTATACGTTGCTGATAAGGCGTGCGATAAGGTATCGGATGAGCGGGTCACAGTTATGACGAGGCCAGAAACCCTGAACACGCTCTTGTCGTAGTGTAAACTACTGAGAATTGTTAGAGGCAGCCCTGCGCTCTTAGTTCGATGGACATGATATAGATCAATGACGTTGTGGGTTGCAGAGATGCCAGAAGCCGGAAGACCGCACCGTGGGAAGGAGCGTGTCGCGCTAGTGGCTAACGTGTTTTTGGCTAGGAGTGTTTCTACGCGTCAGGAACGATGTCTCAAACCACAAAGCAACCGTAAGTTATGTTCATCCTGCCGACGTGTCCTTTGATGAAGACATCAATTTCAATCAGTACGCCCCACACGATTCATATTAGGCGACCGTTCTAGATCTTGACAGCCTCAGAAACGCAAGATTAGACAGCAGATCGCAATGGCAAACTTGAGGTTGCAGAAAATTCTTGATAAATTGTGGATGAAAAGTATGTACATGTAATGGAATGAAAGGAAATGGGTATCTGAGTTCTTGCGCAGCAAGAGACGGCTATCATCGCCGTTTAAACGCTGAAGCTGACAGCAGGAGTCTTCCAGTTAACCAGCTCAGGCCCAATCTTCTTCAGGTCTGCTACACCGATGTTGGCTGCGTCGTTGATGAGCTCGTACTTGAGCATCTCGGTCGCCCTTGCGACACCCTCAGCACCATAGATGTTGGCGTACATGAAGGGCCTTCCCAGACCGACAGCCTTGACACCCAAAGAAAGGAGCTTGAGAACATCAGTTCCGTAGCGGATACCGCCGTCGGCGTAAACTTCGATCTGCTGGAAGATCTCGGGGTCTTCGTTGTAGATTTCCAGAGCGACTTCAAGAGATGATGGCGAAGTGTCGGTTTGGCGGCCGCCGTGGTTGGAGAGGAAGATGGCCTTTGCGCCCTGCTTGACGGCTTCGCGGGCGTCTTCAACAGTCTGGATACCCTTGGGGATGATAGGCAGGGAGGTCATGTTGGACAGCTGCTGGAACAGATCCCAGGTCAGAAGGCTCAGGTTGACGTCTGCGGAACCAACACCGTAACGTGCAGCACGGTGCCTGACACCGTCACCGGGCGAGTCGACGGTCAGGACAATAGCCTTCGCACCAAGGCTCTCGATCCTCTTGAAGAGAACTTGTGTGTCGTTCATGTCACCATCAAGGTATACTTGTTGGAACAGGACTTGTTCTGAACCGTTGGGACGAGCAGCGTAGATATCCTCTAGGCTCTTCGACGAGTAGAGGGAGGTCATGTAGAGGATGTTACCCTCGCCAGCACCCTTAACAAGACCAAGCTCGCCATCTTCGTTGGCGTATCCGCCACGCGCACACGGTGAGATGAAGAACGGCGCTGAGAAGTTGTGGCCAAGGATGGTCGTGGGCATGGAAGCTTCGATGTTGGTAATGTCACGCAGGACGCGTGGTCTCAATCGGTACCGGGAGAAGACTTCTAGGTTGTTGCGGTACGACCATTCGCCAGCCGCTCCGTTGCGGTAGTATGTGTAGGCTGAGGTGTTCATGTGTTGACGACCAACCCACTGGAAGTCTGGCAGACCAACCAGGGAGCTGAGAGGAGGCAGAGTTCCATTGGCGACGAACCCAGCCAACTGGTCATCGATACCAGTGTCTGGTTCGTTCAGGAAAGGCCGGGCTGCGAGAGCGCAAGTAGCGAAAGCGAGGAGTGAGTAACGCATCTTGAGCGACTGCTGGTATAGTATCTGAGAGGAGAAAAGATCGACTGTGGGTGAATGATAGTCGGGTGGACGCTCCCAAGACTCTTATACTTCGTCAGTCAAGCCTGGCATACATTGGAGCAGCACCTGGGCAAGACGGCGCCTAGTTTGCATGTAACCACTCTGGGGATAAAATCCTGCATGCCATCCAATCCTTGCCTGTACACCATCTGTGCAAAACCAGAGCGCACATGGCGTTACTTACCAAACTGGGTTTCGAAACCATTTGCGTCATCGGAGTAGGGCCGTGAAGGCCCTTCATCTGATAAACAAGCCTGTCAAGACGTCCAGAGTGGAGCACGGTTATCTCCTGCTGCGTTGCCAAGAGCACCAGAGGCGGTTGCGACCAGGTTGTTGTTTAGCATGAATTGCACGCACTGGGCACAGTAGCTGCATCGGGCCGATGTGGTTCATGTCAGGATTGTCAGTCCAGGCACGCGGGTGACCCACCGCGGAATTTCGAATCCATCGGTGTTGTTGTGGTAGCTTGATTGGTCAGGACATTGGTAATGGCTGCACAGTTCCTGAAATTGAGGTACCGGGACAAGACCGAAACGTGGAAGGTGGCTTTCGGTCACAGCCGTGGGATTCCTAGGTAGCTCGGCACATTGCCGGACCTGGAACATCACTTATCCCACCGGCTTGTGTGAAACGAATTCCGCTCTATGGGCTCGATGACAAAGCCAGCAAAACATCATTCCGCTGCGCCTCCACTACGTTCTTTGGTACGCGTGGTGATGTCGTTGGCGGCTTTGCTGTTACTCGGCATGACTGGAACAGGCGAATGTGTTATCGCCACAGAGGGATCATACAACAACGAACTAGAATGAGCCATGCGCATATTGGACTTCCTAAACGATACTCGTTGTCTTGGTATCTTAGCTGTTTTTCTGTATTGAAATTTGAAGGAAGGTCCTACCCCATCGGATCGCACCTCCGAGGGCACACATGGACTCTAGTGCGCTATAATACAAACTTTTGCGTATCGTCGCGGTCGCACAGTGCTCTAGATTGCTGTTCAGTCAAATTTTCGTGCGACTACATGCACGAGTGGGGTAGTCGTGATGACAAGGAACGATGAAGGATGGAACAGTGGCCCAAACAGTTTGAAACCAGTTGACAGGTGGGCGACGCGAACGCGCTAGTGCTGTAGCGCGTAACGGTCACGACGCCATTCCAAGGTTGTGTCCGATATTTGTTCTGTCTACACCGACCACGAATCTCCTAAGCCACCGTTGAGTGCCGGAGCTAATTCACACGACTAGTCGGAAGGACCGGTGTCGACACGGCAGCGTCCGCAAGGGAAGGAACATCCACGAATGCGAATATGGCGGATCTCCGCCTCCCGTTATCACTTTCTGCGGAAGACCGTGTTGACGTAGCCTGAATAGGAGGACATGCACATATCCAGGTGCTGGAGCCCGCTTCTCTGATGAGTTCGATACAGGGGAGATTGCGTCAAGAAAGCAATCGCAAAGAGCCGACTAGTGACGCGACGACTACCCAGGTATCCACGAGAAGAATTTGACAGCTCATGCTAAACGGTTAAGTATCTTGGTTTCACTCGGCTTGGCACTGATATAGGCTACCAGGGTGTTCAATGGGAGTTCTACACGACGCTATCGTCATAGTCATGTCTGACACCCTTCCATGCAGTGACACTCAATGGTACCTCGGTAGCGCCGGCCTCGATGTATACTTCAAGGCGCAGCAATGCTTAAGTTATTGAATAATCGGAGGAATTGTCGTATCCACTAGTGCAAAGTTGAAGAGCTTTACGACGGCAATGTCGACAGGGTGTAAGGTTCCAAGAGGTGCGGGGGAGTCGCCGAAGACGCGGGGTCAGGCGCTCAGTCAAGAACACTATACTCTTATTTCGCTCGCGACCACGACCAGCCGTCCATCATGGCAAACGTTCTGCGCGTGGCAGCATGCCATGTATCGCCGATCTTTCTAAATGCACGCCGAACAACCGATAAAGCCATATCACTCATCAAGCAAGCGGGATCCAATAAGGCCAACCTTGTAGTGTTTCCCGAGACCTACATCTCTGCTTTTCCGATATGGAGTGCTCTACGTGCGCCCTCGGAAAACCATACACTCTTCCAGCGCATGGTACAGGAGTCTATCTATGCTGATGGTGATGAAATGGAGGCGGTACGTGAAGCGGCGCGATCGAATAACGTCCTTGTAAGCATCGGCTTCAGCGAACGATCCCGGCACAGTAACGGCTGCCTATACAACTCGAACATCTTCATCGGGAAGGAAGGAGAAGTCCTCGTCCACCATCGCAAGCTGGTCCCTACCTTCTTCGAGAAGCTTACGTGGAGTAGCGGTGACGGCCATGGGCTGCGTGTGGCTGACACGCAATTCGGTCGCATCGGCACATTGATTTGTGGCGAGAACACTAATGCGCTTGCAAGGTACTCGTTGATTGCGCAGGCTGAGCAGGTGCGTGATTCTCATTCTGTCCATCGCGCTCGAGCCTTACGGAGTTAGGTACATATTTCGACCTGGCCCGCAATTTGGCCGACAAGAACTTCACACACCGCGCAATCCACCGACGATAGTAATGAGCAATCTAGTCCAAGCGTTGCGCGTGAGACGAATTACGACAATCTAGCGGCGAACAAGACCCGCGCCGCAGCACATTGCTTCGAAGCGAAGTGTTTTGGTGTAGCGTGCTCTGGCCATCTCGCTGAAGACGCTATCAAGACTATCATCGACGGGGCAAGCCAGCCGGATGTCGTGGCCGACACTTTACGCGCTATGCCCCGAGCTGCGACCTTCTTCCTGGATCCCACTGGCGCTCCGTTGCGTAGCTTTACCTACCGGGACGCGGAAAAAGAGTACGTGCACGCTTTACAAGATCAAGAAGGTATATTGTATGCCGACATGAGCCTGGACGACTGCATTGAGGGAAAACAATATCACGATGTCGTAGGTGGGTATCAGCGACTGGATGTGTTTGATCTCAAAGTCGATCGATCAAGGAAAGAACCGGTACGCTTCAGTTAAGATCTGGGCTATAGGATAGTCACCTATTGTCGTTATCACCCCATGCGGCATCGTGTCGAGGCAGTTCACAAAACGCTCTTCGATCGTATGCATTATTTATACAAGAGCTCCGCGATACTTCCGTAGGCCAGCACCCTCGCGTTCACCGTATCGAAAAGTAGTGAGTCTCTAATGACGCTACCATACTTCTCGTCAACCCTCGTCACAGTGCCTGCACCGATCCAACGGTCTTGAGCAATTTGAACCTAGTCGTATGATTCCGAGTCAACCGTTACCAAGCTTTTGCGGGGTGAGAAATTCCTTGGGTATGGCTTTCGGGTCGGATAGCGTCCTGCCGGGAATGTACGCGGAAAGCGATGATCGAACGTATGCCATTCATCGGAAGAATATCGGGCGTTGAGGCGCAACGTAAGGTCTACAGGACAGGTAGGCCGAGCAAGTATACCTTTATCTGGGATGTGCCGGTAGCATCTACAGGCAAGGGAAGCCTACTCAGCCGAACACCTTCTTCCGTCCTGACCATACTCTGTTCAAATCGCCGCCGACGTTCTGTTTCCAATGTCTCAGTCTTGGCAACACGAATTAGCTGTCTTGGTGATCGACGGCTGACCGCGCTGTCGGATTTAAGACGGAGGCATCTCCACTCCCAGCACTGAGACCTTGGCAAGTCTTCTTTCAGGGCCAGACACAACAGCCAAGTAACGCATGGTTTCTTTCAAGTTTCCGCTAGTATCCCATCCCTCTGCGTCATGGTCATCGTGGTACTGCGAGACCGAAACCGAGCCCCGGAATGGAATGCGGTGTTAATCCGTCGGCGCGCTGCGCCAGACTCATGATGAGTATTCAATAAGCATGGTACGTCACGCGTGGCACAGCCCATCACTAGCACCGGAGAAGCGACCAATTCGTCGAGAGAAAGATTCCCTTGTTTGTATCACATCTAACGTGGTATCTCAAAACTCTCGTAATCCTCCGAGCCCATGATGGAGCAAAATGTACACCGCCTTGTATCATTTGCATTGTCCCTGCTGCCGTTTCCTTAGCCGAATAGGTCACCAAAGGCAGAACCGTCGTCCGAATCTGCGTCGATGTCGATGCCTTCATCTCCGTCTCTCTCTTCGTTTCCATTCTCTCCAGACACCTTGCCATCTTCCTTGGTATCGGCAACGGTGTTGCGGCCGGCTGGCGCAGCCGTGACCGCGGTCAAGACTTCCTTGACGTTCTTGTCCTTGAGTGCGTTGGCGAAGAGTGTGGTCCAAATCGGCTCCACGTCCTCGAGACCAGCAGCCTTGAGCAGTGTCTGGAGCTTTTCTGGTGTTATGGCGATGCTTTCGTCAGCGAGGATCAAGGCGGCGTAAGCGACAGCTTGCTCGGACTTGTCGGTAGTGGTAGACATTGAGGGGACCTTGCACTGTCCGAGTTGATGTTCGTATTCAAGGGAGAACGGTATGTTGGTTGTGATCGGTTGCGATTAATTCCCAGAAGTTTGTTGTTACTCTTGAGGTAAGTGCAGCTTTGGTGGTATTGATATGGACTGTATCGCTCGGTTCGTTATGCTGATCTGTTGGTACGAGACTCTTATATGTGTCTTGTAGAAGCACTGGTCGGTCGAGTCACAGTATTTTCACATCGTATCCAGATCAACTTTGGTAGCGACATGGTCATGTTGTGGATCCTGCGACGATCGTATTACGGTAGCGACGAACAGCCTGCTCTCAACAACATCGCCGCTTGGAATAATTCCAGGCACAATGTAGAGGTCTAGCTACGATTGGCACGTTGAAAGCTCGTTCGAACAAGGTCCGTCCGTAAAGGGTTGGGTTGCGCGGAGTGAGTCAGCAAAAGGGCGTTGCGGCACCCGATCGAGCAGCCCGCCTTATCACATTGTGACTCATGGCCAATATGACCTTACAAGGCCACCCAGATATGCCTTGTGTACGAATTTGGAGCGATTGGGCCGTAACTGACTTTGTCCGTAGGTCCGGTCGCTGGAGAAGAAGCTCGCGGAATCGAAAAAGTGTCAAAGGGGCACGAAACACCAGAAATGAGCTTCAATACCTTCCTGCATCCGGATTTCTGGCCACATGAAAAACACCATGTCCCTCCTTTGCAACTTGTACTACGACTTTCTGGTACTCGAATACCCCGTTTGCTCTGTCCGATAGTCATTCAATGTAACGACGAAGTTCCTCGTCTGGTATCGCATTTTCGTACAGGTTTCGTAAGAACCGCGCAGATTGAAAAAGGCTTGTGTCGCTACCGGTTACTGTCATGCCAGCCCGTACCGTCACAAATCCGGTGTCTTCTTGTGCCTTCGTGGTGCGGACTGGCTTAGCATGGTCCTGCCTAGGTAGTAGAAGCCTTCACGGGTAGCAACAGAGTGGCAAAACAGGCACTCGTCGCTGCTTGTGTGCTGTATCCTCGAGTATCTTGGAGTTACTGGTAAGGCGAGCTCATGACGCCTGTACGTCGCGTTGTGGTCACTGGTGCTACGTGCATTCCGCGTCGCAGGGTCGCGGGGCCAAAGCTTACGCGTATATCGTATAGCGTATAAGAGAGCTTCCCTAGTCAGCTTCACATCGCGGAGTCCATTTATAAAGCGAACGTTGCATGGTCCACATTGCATCTCAGTTCGCTCAAGCCACTACTATGGCCAGAGTTACTGCTCGCACCATGTCGTTATTACATGTGTTTGCAGGTGCTGCAGCCTTAGGCGCCATTTTACCCCTGTCAGGCGGTCCAATCAACAACCACCAACAAGCCGTCTTGAACGCCACTCCAAACATCCCAGAACCTCCAAAGCCAGAAACGATCGATGTCATCGAACTTCCATTACCTCCAGTATCTGCAAGCAGAGACGTCGGTGCATGTACAGCGGCGCTTAACCCACATCTGACGGGTTGCATTGCACGAGAGCTTACGGATAAGTTCCAAGCTGGGGATTTTACACCGGATGGCCAAAATGTGATTGTCACAGTGACCTTCGTTGGAGCGCCTGCGGCTCCAAGTTCGGCAAGCATTTACGAGGGGGTTCAACTGATTCTCATCAGAACGGACGGTACAAACTTCAGCAATGGCGACCCGTGGAAATGTCTGACGTGTGGTGTACCGACCAAGAATGCGAAAGAACTGGATCCGCAGAGGGATTATCCACATGTGTTCAGAAGCGGCGACAAAGCAATCTGGGGCCATAATATCCTCGATTGCAATGGCAAGCAGTTGGCCAGCGATGCCTGCACGCCCGATGACATCCACATATATCCAATTTACTGGTCGGACGGAGCTCCTCGGGAGCTCCGCATACACCCCGATGATGTTCACATTGGTTGGAGTTCGTTCACGAACGGTGCTGGACAGTTCTCCTACTTTGGCCGTCTGGAATTCAACGCGCATCCTCCAGGAACAGGTCCTGCTGTGCCTCGGTACGATCTGGTCGATGTTGACCTGCTCGTCGATCCAAAGCGCGGGGCTTTCATAACAGCCGATGGTAGTGAATTGAAGCTCCATCCCGAATCAATCATCATTGGTGAGCTGAGAGGCTTCAGCGGATCTGGAGATGAGATACTGTACCTCGGTGCACCCACCGAATCAACGAATATTGATCTATATGCAGTTCATATCGAGACTGGTATAGTTCGTCGCCTAACCAGTCACCCCGACTACGCTGATCCAATTGCCTTTTCTGCTGACGACCAATGGTTTGTCACTCAAGATACACGAGCGAGCGAGCGTCAGATGTGGATGTCCGGCATGCGAGGTATCCCGCCTCTCATCGACATTGTCGCGGTGGCAGTCGCAGCGTCTACACGAAACAATGGGAAGCGTCGTTTCTTTCAACCCATCTTGATAGACCGCCATGGAGATCGTGGGTCGTATTACGGGCAGCAGGTCAACGGAAATGGCGAAAAAAGCGATGGGGGCATCAATGACCCAAGTTGGAATGGGCGAGCGGATCCGGCCTTTTCTTTGGATAGTACATGCATTGTGTATTGGCAAGCGATCGTTACCTCTCCAGCTTGTGGTGGCATCAACCCACTGCCTTGCCCCGCCTCCACTGCGCAGGGTCGGCGTGAGTACCGTGTCATGCTCGCGCGTCTGAGCGATCGCCAGCCCTCACTGCCGGCCCCAGTTTATAAGGTGTCCAGTCGCATACCGTGGGCAACACCATTCCCACCGGGTACTGACGTCCCTTCGCTGCCCACGCTAAAGCCAGGTAACTATACCCTCCGTGGTAAGGTATCTGGATTTGCGGAGGTCAGCCTTATTGGAGACGCGGTTCATCCCGAACCAAGCTCTATTAAGCGCGTCGTGGCCAATTATACAGATTTTTCTGATGACGGCGACCACACCATCAACGGCTTGGAGGACGTCGAGCTGACTGTCCTGTTTCCGAATGTCTGGAACCAGAGACTCGATTGGTATTCCGACATTGTGCAGACGGGATCGTCGACTGGAAGCAAGAAAACTGGTGCGCGCGGGCTCCAGTTGAGGATTGATGTGATGAAGAACATACTTGAAGCGAACGGGACGCTGACGACAACTATCGACGGCGTAGCTTATCATCAACCTGCCAACGGCACCTAAACAAGACGTTCTTAGCTGTAGCTGGAGTTCGAACAATTTTCATGTATTGCTTTCGGCGGCCTATCGGTCACATTAAGTCGTTAGTCACCCAGCTAGCTGATCACTACCGGTGAACCTGTCCATAGCTGGCAGTGTTTGCTTCGTGGCAGAACATCTTTGGGCGAGAAGCGTGGGGATATCGATAACACTATTGCGTTGGAGACATTTTAGTCAAACCTTCGAAGGTTTGAGCACGTTCCTGGTCCTGGCGAGGGTGGGACCCTTTTTGGCGTTTGTTACCCGCCCGGGCAGGACTAGGCCAAGCTGTCGCATGCCCTGACCAGCGCCTTTAGGCTAGCCGTTTATAATTGCTGGATGTTTGCATGCGCCGAGGTTGCAGCAATATCACATACCAACTCCAGACCTCATCCAAGCGGGAATGACTCTCTGCACCAGACGATGTGGTGATGTCATCAGGAGAGTAAGCCTCGGCGTCCCTAGGAACATCATTCGTCGGATGTACTGGCCATAATGCTAAGCCTCGCGTCGCTCGGTAGCTCTATTTTATTCGTGGATGCATTTCTAAGCCGCCATGGATTTCCCGCTGCCAGATCGAACGCGTACGACGTCCTCGGGCCGCCCGCTAGCGCCACCCAATATGTCGACCCGCGCATTCGCACTGATCCTGCATCTGCAACCGCATCTAGAAGCCGCGTTTTCGGATTCGACCAATCTCAATGAAGTGCACTCCGAAGCTCGTGTTCATTGGTACTATGCACAAAAAAAAATGCAATGGACTTGATGTCTTTCCTAAAGTGTACCGTTCACCGCTTGTGGCTGAGTGAGTAAGCGGTATGATTAACAACCGGTTAACGGTAAATGTCTGAAGATCGATCTGACTCGGTAAGTGAACGGGATCGCCAGGATGGGTGGTGCTCACGCTCTCGCATGGTTCACATAGTTGCTGTGCCACCCGTGTGACACATCACTTTAAGAACCTCACGTTGCTGATTCTACTTTTTGCTCATACAGGGTCCTCGATACGAACGCCATGTGGAAAGACCCATGCAATTGGTTAAGATCCGCAGATTTACGCCCGTGCCTGCGGCAACGTGGACCCGAAGTCCCAAACGCTTGCACGGCTCAGTTTACAGCTGTTTGCCGTCCTCGTGGGGAGCGCTCGACAAGCCCTGCTCAATCCCGCCTTTCTCACCGTGAATCCAATGGCTCCTGACGTTGATTGGAGACATTAGAACAATGATGGACGAGCATGCCCACTACTCCGGTGAGTACCATTCCACTCTCCTTGTGAACATGATTCATCAATCTCGTGCAATGATTCAAACGAACCTCCGAAGTGGGCTTGCTTGACGCAAGGAACGAAAGCATGGAGTCAGATACGCCATGGTTTGGTGGGCGCGTTGAGGCTTATGGGCAGCTCTGATGCGATTTACTATCTGGTAGTCGGCGACCTACCCATGCACTCGACGACCCTGTATCGCTTACCACGCTGCTGGTGGAGTATGTGTGGAGATTTTGCATGATAACTAAGTCCGGAGGGTTCTAGCGGTTCAGTCGTCTGTCGTGTACTCATGCCGCTATGCGTGTCAGACTGCAACGCAATAATCAAGCAATGTACGCCTTCGCCCTCACTCTGTTTAGTGATGACGTTCAATTGATCCTTCTGTCGCTATTTCCAGTACCGTGTCTCTAAATTTAAATGAGTCAAACAATGAATCATAGCAATACAGCAGAACCTTGGCAGTGGTTCGATCTGGTGGGACGACTAGATTGGCATAACGCGGGATCAAGGCCAAGCGAAGATGCGGTATATTGTCGCTACAGCTTCGAATTAGTTTATACGCATGCTAATCTACTAGGCAGTTCAAGGTAGAACTTCCGGCTATCTCGGGTTAGAGTAACAATGAGACATATCTAGGTAGTCATGCAACTGCATGATCGAGATGGGTCTTCATGTCCCATTCACATGCAGTTTTCTTTCGTAGGCTGGGATTCATTCCTCATACGTCAGCAAGCGACTCGATAACCGAAAGGATTGCGATCTGGATAGACAGTGCTTGGAAGGTGGTAGGGGTGGGTCAAACGGAAGGGCGCCCTTGCTGAATCGACACGGAAGATTACGAATTCAGTAACAACCCATCCAGCAGGATGCTTTTGTATCATGCGGGTCTCTACTGCAGATGTGGGCCGTAAGCTTAGACTAGTAGGCTATGTTTGCGAAGGTCGCGGTGTGTATTGCCGCTCGGCATATGCCCGCAAAACCAGTTGTCAAGCGCGCGTCTTGAGCATTCCATTAGTATGAAAGCGCACCATCGTATGTGCAAAAAATAGTCTCTCAATTCCTTCCTCCCTTCCCATTAGTGCTGATTCAACGCTATGGAACCGTATGCGTTATTCGAAAACGTATCTGGTCTCTCCGTTGAGGACCAGACTTTCGTCTCTCGATTTGGGCGCGGCCCGATACTTCCCGTCTCCCATAACACAGTGCATGAGGCCTTTGAGAGTATCGCAGATACTCATCCAGGTGCTGTGGCTGCTATACATGGAGTCAAAAGCATCACGTACCTGCAACTGGATCTTGCTGCCAACCGTTTGGCACACTACCTCATCGCCTCAGGACTTCGACCCAGACAACGAGTATGTGTCGTAGTGCAACGATCAATAGAGATGCTCATTGGCTTCTTTGCTGTCATGAAGGCTGGATGCCAGTACGTTCCAATCGATGGTGGCGTCGCATCTGACGAAGCTTTGCGACACATATTCGAGGACACCGAAGCCCGTTTCATTTTGTGTCTACCCCAATACTGGGATAGAGTCAAGCAGTTCGCCAATCTTAACACTATCGTCCTCGAACTAGGCATGAACACTGGAGCGTTCTACTCTGCTAGTAGACCAGGCATTCCTGTCACATCGGACGATGGTGTGTACGCAATGTACACTTCAGGTTCGTGTCCTCTACGTCGGCTATAAGCTTCGCTAATCAGTGGCAGGAAGCACTGGTGTACCCAAAGGCGTAGATGTCAAGCATGGCGCTAAGACCAACGCCCTCCTTTCGGAGCCGGGTCGACTGGGGATGACCGTTGGCTCAAAGGTCGGTCAGGTTTTGAGTATATCCTTCGCCATGGGTGAGTTTTGATATCTTCGATGGTACACGAAATATGCTGATCGTTACTGCAGGAGCATGGGAGATGCTGGGGTGCTTGATGAATGGCGGGACGTTGTATCTACGAGGATCTGACTGGGATGCAACACTGAAACAGGTAGCTGGAACTACCTACTGCCGCTGACAAACCTCGCTAACGAGCTCGGTAGATCGACACTCTGATATGCACTCCTTCTATTCTCGCAAAGTATAATCAACAACACTATCCGAACGTCAAGACGATCGCTGTAGCAGGAGAAACGTGTCCGCAAGGGTGAGTACGTCGCAGGACCTGACTTGAACTAGTACTGACCATAACATAGTCTTGCTGATGACTGGGCTCAAGGTAGATCTTTCTGGAATCTACTAGGCTCGACGGAAACCTTTTTGCTTTCTGCACAAGAGCATGTCGTCGGCACGCCTCTATCGATCGGTCGACCCCTACCCAATGTCTCTTGCTACGTTCTCGATGATGTCGGTAGACTTGCGCCAGTCGGCCAGAAGGGCACACTCTGGGTGGGCGGTGCAGGCCTTGCAAAGGGGTACATCAACCTACCTCTGACGACTGCGGAAAAATTCCAACCAGACGTATTCTCCAACGATGGGTAAGTGGAGATCTCGCAGTTTTCGACCTCGCTAACTATGGCGCAGCTCCAAGATGTACAATTTTGGGAACATCGTATGCTGGAAATCAGATGGCACTATGGATTCATTCGGCCGAATGGACGATCAAGTGAAAATCAAGGTTGGCTCTCATCGGCGAAGAGTTTTGATCGTTGTTCTGACCATTGCAGGGATTCCGCGTCGAGCTCGACGGTGTTACTGCTACTATCGAGGTACGTATGTTCTTGCTGGCCTTTCATCATCGCTAATCTCATATGCAGAGATTCGCTGGTATTACACGAGCTGCCGCTCTCGTCATCGACGGTATACTGCACGGATTCTACGCATCCTCCGCTTCCATCAATGAACAAGAGCTCAATGACTCTGTTCGAAAGCAACTTCCTTACTACTCCGTACCTGAGCGATGGCTGCGCGTTGACGACATCCCTTTGAACTCCAACGGCAAGGTCGACAAGACACAACTAAAGACACTCGCGGCAGCATGCAACACACCGATCTCAGAAGTGAAGCGTATGAAACCGATGCATACAAGAGTAGATTCAGCCATGGATGCTTTAGTGCTACCCGAGAAGGTTGCGATCCCTCAGGAGCCTATGCGACGTTTGTCAGATGTCGATCTCGAGAAGACTTCTGCACTGAAGAGTCTTGCACATTGCTCCTTGGTGGAAAAGGACCCATCGCTCAACGTACCAGCCAGACTACCAGAGCCGAAGGGCTCAGAGGTGACGGCTTGGCTGCGGCATCGTGGTCTCATCGCATACCGCTGGTTCCTATTTCCAATCGTCTTCGTCAACATTGGTGTTGCGTGCTGGCTGCTATATGAGGGCATCGAGAGCAGGGAGTACCCATTGTCATCCGTCGCAAACGCCACAGCATCGAATCTTTGTGCTGCGATTTTGATACGATCAGAACCGATCATCAACCTGCTCTTCTTTGTCTTCTCATCCGTGCCTACTTGGGTACCGCTTGGGATACGAAGAATCTGCGCAAACGTGTTCCACATTGGCGGCATACACGTGGGATGCGCCATCGCTGCTGTCATCTGGTTCGTGATCTTCGTGGTCGGCGCGAGCCTTGAAATGGCGAAAGATGTCGATGAGAGAGTCATATCAGTAGCCCCGACAGTATTGTCTTACCTCATCCTGGTCTTATTGCTCGCCATGACTTCGCTGTCGTACCCGGCTATCCGAAACCGACACCACGATATCTGGGAGGCTCTGCATCGTTTTGGTGGGTGGACGGTGCTCATTCTCTACTGGGTGCTCGTCGGACTATCTACCAGAGATTTAGCCCGTGGACGCATGCCATCGACCTCAGAAGCATATTTACGAAATCCCTCGATCTGGCTGATTGCCGCCGCGACCTGTGCGATCATTTTCCCATGGCTGTTCCTCCGTCGCGTACCGGTTCGTTCTGAAGTGTTGTCCTCGCATGCCATCCGCCTGCACTTCGACTCCAAGATAGCACCAGGCAAGGGCGTTCGCCTTGCGCAACACCCGCTCCGTGACTGGTAAGTAATGTCCCTGTATGCACTGCATTTGAGCGTTTTCCTAACTTAATACACCTTCACATAGGCACGGATTTGCCACCATCACAAACGAACCTAATGGAAAGGGCTACTCCGTGATCGTCAGTCGAGCCGGAGACTTCACGGGCCATCTCATCGATACCGCACCAAGATATATCTGGAGACGCGGCATCCCCACATCTGGTGTTTTGCGCATCGCAACACTGTTCAGAAGCGTCGTCGTAGTAGCCACCGGCTCCGGCATTGGCCCATGCCTCTCCATCTTTCCCTACCAACACATCGCCATGCGCATCCTATGGACTGCACCCAATCACGAGACCACGTTTGGGAAAGGCATGGTTGAAGCTGTCCGCGAAAGAGATCCACAAGCCGTACTTTACAACACCCGGACGTCTGGTAAACCTGACATGAGTCTCTTAACATACGCGCTCTATAAAGAGAGTGGTGCAGAAGCGGTGTTAGTGATTAGCAACAAGCGGTTTACACAGCAAATTGTGTACGACATGGAGAAGCGGGGAATTCCGGCCTATGGCGCCATATTCGATTCTTGAAACATGATAGGGCAACTCAAGCATGGCGGTGTCCAGCAATACTGCTTTTTGTCGCCGCACGAGAACGGGTTTCTCAGGATGACGAGCGCATTGCAGTTCTTTTTTCCAGCAAGCAATCGATGAAGATACATAGATGGTTTCGCAGACATCGCGTGATGCATTTGAGCAGGTGATTTCAAGTTTGTTGACGTAACGACCGGACAATTTCTCCCGGCTAAGCCCGAAGCACGTGGCCACTCTTGGCGGCGGGTACGCGCATTTCCGCTCCACCACCGAGGCTTGGATGCTTGCACCACTAACAGCGCGTCGCACGTCTGTGAAGTACAGTCCATCTCAGCAAACGGTGCTTGGTATTCTTGTGATGCGGTCATGTCTGCCATTGCTTGTGCGACCGAGCACCCGACCGTTCCCGACGCTACCCATTGCCTCGTAACCCAGGGACAACACCACAATGTCAGTCGCATTGCCAGCACGTATGCTCGGTGAAGCCGTCCTGAAGACTTGTCCTGACACCTCCCTCCCCTGGAACGCCAAGATGCAAGTCGATAGTGATTGACCAGCCACGTTTAGCCTTTGCCCTAAAGGACTTGCTTTTCGAGACCAGTTAATCTATCTTATCTAGTGCTGCACATCACACAAGGCAGCTCGTTCCAATGCCCATGCATCTCTGGATCTACTTGATCCTCCCGGGCAGGTGCATCAGGAGTTTCAGCGGAGACAAGACGAAAGGAGAAGGAGATCAAGTTAGCGCCCGGCGCAATTCGCGAAGTCGGCCAATGAGCGGTATGCCACACCATCACCGCTCCGGCGTGTTTATGCTAGAGTATCACCTGCCGGCCATTAGGAGAAGGTCGATCGTTGTACAGAAATGGAAGTCATGTATAAGATGAATGTTGTTTCACAGTATGCTGTAGGCACCAGCGGACCATTCCTTCGTTTCCCCATATTCCTTCGCTCCAAGCAGTCTCAAGATGAAGTACGCTCTTACCGCCGCTCTGGTCCTTCAAAGTACTACCGTTCTCGGTAGTCTTCTGCCTGTTCACTTCACGGCGCCTTCTCCAGCACATTTTCTTGACATTGTTAACAATGGCACGTACGATTTGGGCTGCAGGCCCAAGGCGGTTCCATCCGAGCAGGGCCACTTCGAGCTTCACGCTCTTCTGACTGAGGATCAAATCGCGTATCTTTCCAAGGAGTACGAGAACTCTGAAGAGGTCAGCCTCCATCGCCGGGATCTTACTAAGAGGGCCGCCGACGCTCCAATTGGTAGTGGCGACCGCTGGCAGGGTGGTGCCGTTACACCAGCTGGTCTTGGTACCAAGGCTGCGGGCTCCACTTTCAGCAGCATCATGAATGTCAACGAGATCAACTCAGCCATCAAGGGTCTTGTCAACGGATATGGCATCAGCACCGTCACCCTCCCATACAAGACCTTCAACGGTGCTACACAAACCGCTGGATACGTTGGCGCCGGTACAGACAAGTCCAAGTACCGCCTCTATCTATCTGCTGGCATGCACGCACGCGAACGTGGAGGTCCTGATCAGCTCATCTACTGGATCTCTGACCTCTTGGCCGCAAACAAGGCCGGAACCGGCCTGAAATACGGTAGCAAGACTTACACCAACGCCCAAGTCAAGAGCGTCCTGGCTGCTGGTATTGTCTTCTTCCCTCTCGTCAACCCAGATGGTGTCGCATACGACCAATCTTCTGGATCGTTATGGCGCAAGAACCGCAACACCCGATCCGGAAGCAGCGGCGCCTCCGTCGGTGTTGACATCAACCGCAACTTCGATTTCCTCTGGAACTTCAAGAAATACTTCGACCCCTCCACATCTCCTGCATCTACCTCACCCAGCTCGGAAGCGTTTTACGGCTCGGCTGCTGCGTCTGAGTCAGAGACCAAGAACCACGTCAGTGTCTACGATTCATTCCCGGGCATCAGATGGTTCATGGATATCCACTCTGCTACCGGTGACATCCTTTACAACTGGGGTGATGATGAGCTGCAGAGCACTAGCACAACAATGAATTTCCTCAACAGCGCATACGATGGAAAGAGAGGTCGTATTGGTGACTCAACGTACAAGGAGTACATTCCCTCAGCTGATGCCACGAACATCAAGAACGTTGCTGCCAAGACCGCTGCTGCAAGTAAGTAATATTTGGCTGATTTTTGACATACGACGTACTAATGCTCCATCCAGTGAAAGCAGTAGGCGGACGATCCTACACTTCGATGCAATCCGTGGGCCTGTACGCTACTTCTGGTGCTTCAGATGACTATGCTGCTAGCCGCACATACGCCAAGTCTGGTGCCAACAAGATTCACGGGTTCACCATGGAATTTGGATACGCCACCAACTTCTACCCAACTCTGTCCGAGTTCAACACCAACATTCTCGACACGAACGCTGGATTCATGGACTGGGCACTTGCTGCGATTGCCGTTGGCCTCGTATAATTGAATCAAACGAGTAGCTCAGTGTTACCAGGGTGTACAGGAGTGGTGCGACGGCGTTTTTGAAAAGGTCTAATGCGGAGTTGTAGCGGTACGGATGGCTCTGAGGAAGCGTTCCTGGAGTAATTGGCGCTCACGACATGATGGTTGATGATAGACGATGATATGTTGTGACGGCCGATGTAGCACGTGTAGCAATTTCATATCGTTCAAAACCATTTAATTACTTTGTGATATCACAAACGATCTCTTTACCCCAGCTTGAACCCTCCGCCACAGCCCCTCTGAAATAGACCTTCAGGATCAACCTCCTTGCTCACACTGCGCAAGAACTTTAGGTTTTCCTCTCCGTAGCCTTCAAAAGGATTCTGCCACGCTGCGCAATAGTTCAAGTAACGGTACCGGTGGCCCGTTCCATGCTCTAGGGCAAAAGCATCAATCTGTTCAATCGCCTCCCTGGTGATACTCCTCACCACGTCATCGTGCTCCTCCAGCGCCCAATTTACTGTAAATTGAACGTTTACTAGAGGCTCATCGGAACCTTCATCTAAGCCTAGCGGATTTGCATCGCCCTTCCTAGCCCAGGAAGGTAGACATGGCTGGAGGACCAGAGTCCAGCTCATACCCTTGACTGCATGTTTCTTGATTCTCGGGATCGCATCACGGTATGCTTTGTGAGCGGCATCCAAGGTTTTTCGATCATTCTTGATGGTCGTAGTGGCAAACTCTTGGCGTCGTCCAGGGGGGTTCAAAACGCTCAACTCGTCTGTAGCGCTGACCAAGCTTCGAGTTTTGAACGTACTCCACAAACGCCATAGTTTGTTGAAGCCGGAACTGCGCCAGGACTCTGGCCAACCCTTCTGTTGAGAGTCAGGGGTGGTATGTACGAGATTTACTGCTATAGCTTGGATCCCAGGGAATTGGAGGTATGTAAAACACGTCAGCGGCCCAGCGGCGTGAGGGTCGAATAGATGTTGCAGCTCTCCAGTCAAGGTTCGCGTGACGAAAGAATGAAACGCTGCGAGAACATCTGGAGCTTTGTATGGGAGTAGGTAGAGGAACCCGCTCCAGACATCCGTTGACGCGAAACTGCGAAGTGTGAAGCTGGTCACGACACCGAAGTTGTTACCTCCGCCTTTGAGTGCGCGCCATAGTTTAGGGTTATCTTTCTCAGAGGCGTTCACAATAGATCCATCTGCCAATACAACCTCAAACGCGAGGACGTTATTGCATACGAATCCGTACTGAGGTGAGAAGAACGAGAGACCTCCGCCAAGAGTCAGACCAGAAACACCAACGGCGGAGTTCCTTCCACCAGCCACTGCAAGACCTTCCTTCCCAAGAGCTGAGTACGTGTCAATCCATTTGCAGCCGGCTCCGACGACAACGCTCTGTCTATCTTCGGCAGGGGTGACTTGATTGAAGAGTGATAGATCAATGACAACGCCACCTTTGATGCTTGACGCACCAGCAACAGCAGAGTGACCGCCTCCTCTGATGGCAAAGATGGACTCCAACTCTTCTTTCGTCTCCTTAGCCCGGTCGTTTCTTATATCGAACTCGCGTTTGAGAATCTTGACGGCCTGCGCCAGCTCCCATACGTTGCGCGGCCGCACAATACATGCAGGCGACACCTCGCAAGCCTTCTGATCCCAATACACGTTCATCAAATTTTTGAACTCTGTCGCTTTCTCCGAAGTGGTAACGATGTGCGGGATGGCTGCGATCAGCTTGGCGTTCAACTGTCGTCCAGAAGCCGTTAGTCCATCGTCAAGCCTCAGACGACCAGGTTTCTCAGCTTCTGCGTCGCGCTCGACTTGAGATGAGCGGACACGAAGCCGTTGCCTGATGTATACCGTGGCAAGAAGGATAGCTATGCATGTGTACGAGAGCCATGATAGAGCCATGGTCAAAAATGGAGGACTTGTGCCCGCTGGCGCTCAGAGACAGTACGACAGCTTGTATGCGGTTGGGAACAGCCAAGTCATCAGCGGCTGTAGGAGAAGCATTCGAAATAAGGGTGAATCGGAGGTTGCAACATGAGTTGCGTACGATGCGAGATGTGAGGGGCAGGGCGTAAAGACACGCCCAGCGCAGGCAATGTACACAGTCAGATGACGTAATCACTTGGCACCATCAACACATCTCCAGCAGTCATTGCTTATCATAAATCGATCGGACAGCGAGATCTAATTCTCTCGTCCTTCTCTCGGGCTATGGATCGTGCGCCCAAAAAAGCATTACACCTGACCTGCGATGGCTCATAGAAAATGCGCCCAGAAGGTACGCATCGCATTTTGAATCAACGGGCTGATAGAAACAAAGGGCATGAAAGGTACACAACGCGTCTCTTGAGCGTACAGCAAGGAAACAGCCTGTAATATGTCTATCCAAGTTGGCCTCCTGTAAGTAGAGCACTCATGACGTCGGGGTGCGAAACCAACGAAAACTCGGCTCATGACTTCTGAATTGCTAACGATGCTTCCACGAAGGATGATCGCGACTGGAGAGAGTACAATCACAAACGGTTCGCTACTGGTTGCCTACCTCCTCTCGCCAAGCTTCCGCTTCTGGAGCAGTCGCTGTCCAGAACAGCTGCGATGCTGTGCTCTTTGGAGTTGTATTCGCGGCATGTTCTCGAGAAGCCATCCATAGGTTCATTGGCGTGTAATATCCGCTCGTTGAACGGGACGATAATTGTTTCGCAGACGAAACATTGTTGCATCCGTCGGAGTCGCCGTACATTTCCAGAAAAGGCAAGATTGCGATACATGAGTTATTAGATTATGTGTTTGAGACTTTCGGTTTCTAAAAGTCCGGTTTCGTAACAGAGCATTGTGCACAGTACATTCATCATATGTCGAGATCGGGGTACCACTTCTTCACCCACTGGTCGAGGACCTTGGGCCCAACTGGCTTGGTCAGAAACTCATCTGCGCCAGCGTCCTCTGCAGCTTTGCGATCATTCGAAGAGTCTTGACCAGTGACAATGAATAAGACGCTTCTTTCGTGCTTATGCTGTTTTTCCAGCCGTCGTATCTGCTTTGTTGCATCAATGCCGTCACATACGGGCATCTGAAGATCCATGAGAATCAATTTGAAAGGCTGTGTAGGTAAGCTTTGTCGTAGAAGTGAATCATACTTGGGTACGAGGGCTTCTGAGAAGATGTTGACAGCCTGCTGTCCATCTTTTGCGCTCCGGAATGGGATGCTACGTCGAGTGCAGTACATCTCTAGTAGACGGAGGTTGACGGCGTTATCATCGACAAGTAGGGTCAAGGGTTTGTCCGACGCCACCGGAGCCTGTGTCAGAGTGAGAGTAGGCTTGGTTTGAATGCGCAAGCTCCGTACAGACTGTACCAATTCAGTTTGTAGCTTTTCAGGGAATATTGAGCCCCGCTCGGCTGGAAGTCCCGGACGCCCGTTCGTGTGGGGTGTGGAGGGTGGGCTAAAAGGCTCAATGGCGACGCCGCCGGTTGCGTTGACCCCTGCATCCGGGGTGGACGATCGGAATTCAGCCGAGATTGCATCTGCGTGCTCCAGTGCTTGTTCAAGTGTCTCTGACAGAAAAGGACCTTGAACGTAGACCACGTTCCCTTGCCGCCGGACTCGTTCGGTATGGAAGTCAAGAAAGCATGCGCATTCTGGAACGAGGCAGATTGCAACTTGTTCTGTACCTATACTTGATGTGTGTCTATAGAGTTCAGCGAGATTTGGTGTATAGTCGACGATCACGAAACTGTCATGAAGCGTCCGGGACGCTGACCAGCCAGCACCTGAGAGATATTGGGTGAAGTAGTAGCCCAGAGATGATGTTGAAGACTCCGATGCGAGGTGATGGAACGTTGGCGGTAGTCGGGTGAACCTGTCCTTTGCCGCACGGGAAGATGGTAGTGAGCTAGCACAGATGGGCTCGTTGAACGTGGCTTTGATATGTGAGCCTGGACCTTGGCTCGAGCGCACCAGTGTGATCTCGCCACCTAAAAGAGTCGCTGCTTTGCTCGCCAATGTCAAGCCCAAGGCAGTATCTGTGCCACTGAGATCAATCTTTTCGTGAGCATCAAACACGCGGTCGTAATATCCCTTGGACGTCTTATGCCCACTGTGCTCAACATCGACGATGAGAGACTGGCAGCCTTCCGTGACCGACAGTGTGACTGCTACTATGCCGCCAGCAGCATTCTGGGCAGCATTAACCATAAGTGGCTGAATACAATCTAGAAAAACACGCTTGTCGACAGCGAGCAAGTCGCAGCTCGTCGGAAGGTGGTGTTGAATGATAAATGATGGCCTTGTTGAAAGATCGTCAGAGAGTCCTAGTAGGGTTTCCTTGAGCAGAGCGTCCTCGATCTCGGAGATCTTGTGCATAGTGAGAACGCGCTCCGCCTGGGCAATATCTGCCCATTGATTCAACTTGATAAGGCTGTTTACTGTGGAGATGAGCTCTCTCGCAGAAGTCTTGATGGTCTTGATATAAGTGTAAGGATCGAGCTGTTCGATATCCGGGCTCGCAGTAGGTGAGGAGGCGGCTGTCGACGGAACCACGTTTCGAGATTTCAGCTCTTCCGTCAAAAGCTCGACTGAACCAAGGATGCCGTGAATGGGAGTTCGAAGCTGATGCGTAATACCGCGGAGGAAGGTTTCCTTAGCGCTGAGTGCTTCTTGTAGTGCGCGGCCTTGCCAATAACGACACAGTATATTCTGGACGCGAAGATGAGTCAGTATGTATCCACTGAAGGGAGAGTACGAAGAAATTCGCTTTCATCGAGTTGCACCTCAAGCACGACCATGAAGATACTCGCCCAGTCTTAAGCATGTTGAGGCTATAGACTAACGACGTCGTATCCTTTAGGCAGCAATCTTGATTGTCGTACAACTGGTAGACTCAAGCATCTTCGTATATGTCGTCACTTACCGCGCACATGTGTACGAACCATGAATCGATATCGTCAAACACCATCTTGAGATCATTGCTGGCTACAACCAGGAACATCGCCGCACGTTGACTGGTGCACTGCGCCGCAATTACTCGTACAGCCCGGGGGGCAGTCATATCCGAGTGATTCAGGTTCTCGATGGCATAATCAAAGTCTACGAAAAGAGCAGGCGCGAGGTCAGTGTATGTCGTAGAGAAACTCATATATTGCCACTCACAAGCAGTGTCTTCCCAGAGACCCTGTTCCAATTCACAAGTGCGAAAGCTTGTACCACCATTAAGGGTAGCTTGGCCATCTGTGATCAGATTGATACTCACTTCTGTGTTAGGATAGACATCTTGGAGCATCCGGGGTATCGCTTCCTCCATGTTGACGTGGTCGTCGCAGTGCTGCTGAGCTTGGGAAAGCAGCTCAAGCATCCGTCTGCGCTCGCGTTGACGCCGAGCTCTCGCGCTGTGTACTATATCCGCAACTATCCAGTCGGCGAGTCTAGCAAGTGCCTGCTGTACGGTTTTGGAAAGAGGTTCTTGCGGAGAGTTGGAAGCGACACATAGCGAGCCAAAAGCGACGTGCTCGCCAAACTCAGTCTCGAATCTCAACGGCACACCAGCATACGCGCGCAACCCACCCTGTTCGACATGGGGCGACTTTTCAAAGCGCCAGTCGATAGCCATGTTTTGCATAGCGAAGACCGTCTGTTCCAATTAATCGCGGGCTAAATGTGGGAATAAGTGCTCACTTACGCCTGGTGGTTGATTGATGGTGTGGGCGCATGTACTCTCGCGACGGGGTAATATTGCAAGGGGGAGGTTCACAGTGACCATCCGGGTGTATGTAGTGTGGTTGAGAAGGCCAGCGATAACAAACTCCCAGCCTACTGTCTCATGCGCAAGATAGACTTTCTCCTGGAGGCGAGACATTAGCTCTACATCCTCAAGCGCCCCGCGCGTGTAATAGAAGAACAAGGTCAGTCTCAATCTCTCGTTCCGCGTCAACACGGGAAAGAGATAGCTGTCTGCATGAATACTGGTGGGACATTGCGCTCTAGCAGGTATGGGCGCCGGAGACCAGATATCGTGGTTGTGTGGATATACAGCTGCGACTTGGCCTGCGGTCCATGAATCCAGAGGTTTATCGGCATGCTCAAGATCGAATATTGGTGCGGTCGTGGTAGGACGCTCGGATATTGCCGGTGCAGCGTGTCTCGATGCGAGGACGGCTGCATCTGCTTTTGGGAAGAAAGCAACGCGCGCGCCGCCCTTGGACTGCATCGAGATAGACGTATATCGAACTACTTCCCAGCATCAAAGGCAGAGGTTGCGCAGTGTATTATGCAGAGTTGTGGTATATCGCGGGAGCTAGAGGCTGTCAAAATGGCGTGCGACGGATTGACGTTCGAGGCCGGTCCAAAAGGCCGACTGATGGTGGCGATGGAGTAGGACGTGTGAACTGGTACGGCGATCGCGACCCTCTATGCGGTGCTGCACGCCGAACACTGGTACGTATGGTAGAGACAAGCTGTTCACATGCGTCAGGCGCGTTCAGCTGGCGAGATTTTGTTAGCCGCATGGTATCCCCGGCCTGGCGCGTTCCTCCGGGCCGAAGGTCATCGATCGATGCGATGCCTTAGCTGCAACATCAAAATACATCGTCACAACGGATGCTCAAGCCTCGAGAAAGTATAGCCGAACTATGGTCGCGTGCAAATCCACTGGCATTAGTTGAGTGTAGCTAGAGTGGCAAACCTCATGAAGAAGGATTTGAATGCGGGGCGGCCGCGCTTCCGGTGTCTCCCATTGGCTGTGTCAAGGCCCACTAATTACCGGAAACCTCGTCTTCTCCGGCAGCAGATACTTACTCAATTTCTTCGTTCTGCCATGCTTTCACCCTCATAACACGTCGAACTGCCGTACCTCGGTACCGCGATGTCGCTCGAATCTACCATCAATCAAACGCTATGACCAGACATTGAAGACAGCAACCTGGTGAACGTCAAGATGGCAGAAGACGTGCTCATAGGTAAGCTGGAAAAAAAGATCCATTTGACGGCACACCCTGGACACCCGAAATTGTTTCAGACGCTGGTATCGATACAGAGAATCAGGCTGCTGGTCTCAAATATGCCGTCACTCAAGAATATCCCGTTTCGACACTTGGAAGACCTTTGCAACTTTAATTGTACCATCGTTGGCCAACGGTCGTTTGTCCACATGCTCGGAGCTATCCAACGGCGCATCACACGGCGCCTAAAGCGCTTGAAAGCATAGCATGGAATGAGGAGGGAAGGAGGAAGGAGGCCACTATCTGCACGCGGTACCACCGAGATTGTTCTGTCCTTACTGGGCGCTTGGCGTCTCAGGGCATTGAGCCGCTTCGCTCTGCCAAATCGCAGTCTGTGTCACATTCATCGTTGCTCCCACTGCGTGTCTAGGTTGCGGATCTCTGTTGAACCGGACTGCTAATGACTGCTGTTGTTAACTTCGCTCGTTATGGACATCTAGCCGTCACCAACTTTGAAGAGAACATTTGTTGAAGCCTCCGCACCAGACATGTAGGTTAACGAGAGCGACGCTATGAGACCAGTATTCAAACACATGCAGCATTTCTATGCGTAACGGGGGTAGCCATCAGCTCGATTGATGGTGGGCAAACAATGTCAATGACCTCAGTACGTACAAAGGTAGTATCAGCCGATGTGGCCATCCACTTCAACATCCTTCACTATGTATTGCTCACCTCATCTTCCACAATATCACTGTCAGAGCTTTCTTTACGTCTTTCATCGTTATCGTTGTTTACTCAATATCATCGTCCGGTCGCTGCACAGCGTGGCATTCTGACGTCAAAGAAAAACAACTTCACCTTCACTTTCACTTCTGCTCCCACTGCGCACATACCACCCCGCATTTCTGATTCTCGCTGCCCACCGTCTACGCGACTTTACAATACTAGAATCCAACTTCAGTATCTAATTTTGCTCACTCCGACCCGCAAGACAGCACACTAGACCAGCGAACATCTCAACACTAATCTGCTATTGTGCGTGTGTTCCACTCCACAGGCAATCGACTCGTCGCAGAAAAGGACAGCAGTGCGATTGCGGCTATACACAGGCGCCAGAGCGATGTGAGTACTCTGACCCTAGCAAAACCACTCCCCAGTAGCCTGCATTTGAACGCGCATCATGGCGATATCAAAACGAGACTCCTGACATTATCGCTACAGACTTATTTCCATACATACGCCGTAGTAGCCCACATTCCTGTTCCATACGTCAGCTTCCAATCTGCCACTATGTCGTCTTCGCAGGGCCAATCATTCGACTTCCGCTTCGAACAGTCTGACGCAACAAACGCGCCCAAGCCCAGATTCATGCCCAAGCCACTGCGTCCAAGAAAGCAGCGCGGTCAAGACTACGACCCTAGCCTGACTGCTAACATGGGCCCACCTGACATGAACACGGTAGCAGAGTCTTTCAACACAATCACCCAGCAACAACACCCCAGCACAGAAGAGAAGGGAGTCAATGAAGGATACTCGAGGAAGAGCAACTGTCAGCTCATCAAAGAACATATTCAGGACATATGCACGTTCTTTGACTCCACGGATCAGATGTCAAATCTCAAAGCCGATGCGCTTGCAGCGTCCTGGGAGATAAGACTTTGGGATGTCTCATTCGGGCACGTTGACAGGGTTTCCGCATATATCAAGAGCATCGACGCTGCCGACAAGGATCTGACAAAGTGGATCACGAACTGGGAATCAGCTGAAGACGACAGCTCAGACAAGCGGACTGGCCGACAGTTCTTTGTCGACCATATCGAAAAGTATCACGCGCACCAGCTCCAATACACCGCGCACACCGGATCGTTGAACGAACCTGTGTCTACCGAAGACGAGCATCGTCAAGCTTTGCGCAGACTCCTCACTGACGAGCTTGAAACGATGAAAGCTATACTTCCCATGTCCCACCCGCTATCGAACTTCGACATCGCACAGGTCGTTCACAAATGGGAGGACGAGAACTGGATTGCAGCCTGCGAGCAAGGCTTCAATGTTATCGAGCATGTTGCGCATACTGAAGGAGAATGCGAGACTCTACATCTGTGGGCTGAATATAGGAATGGTTACCCTGATGAGGACATCGATATGACCGGCGAAGCTAGATTTTCTGACTTCATACGACAACGCCTTGAAACAGGAGTTTCCGGTGCATCCACCCAACACGATGACAGGCAAGAGACGCGCCACTCCATTGATGAACCATACACCAGCGATAATGACAGTGATATCGGTTCGGAAGATGAGTATGAGGACGAGGAAGAAGGCTATGCGACGAAGAAGGCTTATCTCAAGGACTGTGTGGCAAAATATCTGCCTTACTATACGAATATTCCGGATGACATCATCGATCGATGGCAGGAGAAGCTTCTTCTACAAGCAAGAGAGAAAGGTGGAGGCTTCGACAATTACAAAGAGAACCTGTACGACGACTTGGATACCGTGGAAACCTGCCGTGATAGTTGGGACATGGTTGTTCAGAACACTGGAAAGACGGGCCACTCGTTATTCAGCGAGCTTATCGAGGAATGCTCAGAAGAGGCTATTGCTGAACTGAGAAAACAAGTGAAGCAAAAGGAAGAAGACTGTAGACACGAGCGTCTACTGAACTCTGAAGAGTTCAACGGGTCCCTCGATGTCCATGATCAGAAGCGAAGGGAACACCGGACGACACTTCGAACCTTGATCGATGACGCCAAAACTAATATGGACAGCTCGCACGAACTGTCAGACATTCAACTCACCACACTAGCGGCGCATTGGGAGACACGGCTCTGGACCGATGAACCCGATTACTACAAGTACCTTGATAAGCTGGATCACTTTGAGATGGATCTGATGGAGTGGACGACGAATTGGCAGCTTTTGCACGAGAACGATATGACTGGCGAGCAGAACTTTGCTGGATACGCTCATCGCAACCCCGATCGATCGGTTTTGCGGTGCGAACTACGCTGTGCCCTCGACTCAATATCCGGCAGACTCTTACCAGATGATCCATTGGCCGGCTTCTTTACTCGAACTGTAGCTGAAACCCGAGAAGGAGATATTTGGGTCATCGCTGAGGAATCTATGGACGAACAAATGAAGCTTGTCCGGGATGAGTGCACAAGGTTGTACCGGTGGGATAAGCACTGGACCAACGTCTGCGACCAAGATCTCACCGGAGAGGAAAACTTCCGTGAATACTATGATCAACATCTTGGAACGCAATATCTCCCTGATCGTAACCCGGGTGATCATGGGCTCGATTCGCAAACCGCCGACGAGTTGTTTGACCTGGCTGGAGGCAACGACACGGCATCGGATGACAGCGAAGACGACGCTAGAGGCAACGGGTTGTCTGATGAGTTCCTCGAAGATGACAATCAGGAGCTCGTATCTCCACGCTCCCCAAAGTCTGACAACAGTAGCGATGATGATGATGCTGGTGAAAGTATTGTATGCGACACCGAAGATCAGTCTGGCAATCAGTCAGTTGATTCCAGTGTGCCTCTCGGTTTCCAGTCACTTCCTTCGTTCGAATCTCAAGCAGTAGAGCCTGTCCAAGAAACAGAGCCTATGCAGGTAGATGATCCAGCTCACCGACAAGATACAGACACATTTCAAGAAACTCTGGCCAGCTCCAATCAACCGTTGGTAAGAAACAATGCCAGCACTTCTGGGGTCACAACTGCTGCGGTAACGTATCCTCGATACCTGCCAATCGCACCTTCCCAAGATTCCAAGGCTTCTCACGTACAAGACGATACGGCCATGGATGGTGTTTCTTATCACCTGCTGTCGCAAGAGGTGGAGATGTCGGATAATGATTCTAACTTGACTGTCCAAAAAGAGGCGGTGGACACAATGCCCGCCGGAAGACTCGCGACCAATCCTGCAATATCAATGAAAGATACGGAAATGTCTGGAGCCGATAATTCCCAAATATGGAAAGACATCAGCAAACGGTCTGAGCCACTTACTATGGTTTCCACCGGAAATCCCGCTGGCCCTTTTGACACGTATGCTACTGCATCAAACCAATTCTGGTCTACTCCTCAGACTTCCAACCGCCCAGCGTTGCCTATTAAGAACGATTCCACGTCTCATGGTTCCATATTTGATACGAAAGGCCTGAGCTTTCAGGCACCGACAACAACCAGTATCACCCCATCCAATATTACAATGCGCGAGCCGGATGTGCCTCGAACCACTCCGCAGTCTCTATTGTTGTTGCCTCAGACTGTTGAAGGAAAGCCGGATGAGCCATTGATCACCCCCGCAGAGGTTGGATGTAAGACTGTATTCCCCAACGTCTCTCAAGACGACGTCGAAACGGACGGCAAAGCTCATGTAGCTAAGAAGCCGAAGTCTGCTGAAGCCAAAACTACGTTGTTAGCCCCTGCAGTGTCAGCTGCACCCCAAGCAACTTCGGCTTTCACTTTCAAGCCCCCCAAGGGCGGCTTTGTACCAACGATTCCGTCCGGGTTCGACGCTGGAAGGTGGAGTGGTGGTTTTGACTTCAATCCTCCAGTAGAAGATGATACTACTAGGGCTGCGTCTTCTTCAGGTGAGGTTGACAGCATTCCAAAGACCACTAAAAATCAAGAGCCTGTGGCTGATGACTCTGTTAATCATGCTGGAGCTGACAACAGCGGCAATGCCTTCGGCTCTGCCCCGATAGAAGTCAATGTCGATTCCACGAGCGATGTAGAAGAGATTGGGGAAGAGACACCGGTCGCTGAGAATGAGTCTTCCGGCACCAGAAACCTCTTGGATATTATGTGTACTCGCCTCGCCAAGATTGCAGGTTTTGCTTCGCAATCCGTGCAAGTGGACGCGATGAACGCGGAAGCCGACGAGCGCGAGCGGACTGAGCTACTACAGGCTACCGTCGAAGATGGTGAAGGGAAGTTCGAAGAAGAACCCGAGCAGGAATCCGAAGATTGCTCGGACCAGATCAGGAAGATCAGTCTCGCTGTCCGCGCATGTGATGACTACTGGCTGGATGCGAACTCAAGCGACAATGCTCCCCCTGCCTTCGTCAAGGTGGCTGAAGGTCTTCGTACCATAGCTGCTCAGATTACAGATGAAGGCGACTGGAGTAGTCCGTCGGCTTTGAGCAAGATTGAAGCTCTTTCTGCGAAATGGCAAGCATTTATCGATACGATCAAGGCCTTCATCAATATCACAACACACTTTCACCGCGACTACGATTACCGCTTCGAAAGATCGGCAGAGCAATATCGCTCAGATGTCGAAATGGTATCGGCATACGACACCTTGAGCCGATTGCCGGGTGCTCCAGACCTTTGGCGGAGGGAGGCCAACAAGCGGCGCGATTCAAGGGACAACAAAACAAAGTCCATCAAGAATGAGATCCACAAAATGCAGAATCTCTATCAAGGATACTACAATACTCTTGAGGCGCTGCAGGTGAACGTTGACTGCGAAGCGTTGAAGAAGTTTGCAGATGAGACGCTGGTTGACTTTCACGCAAAGATTGTGAGAGCAACTGAGGCATTCGACTTACATTACATGGGAGTTCTTTCAACTCTCTCCAACCCGCTCAGATGCGGCGGAGGTGTTGAGCCAATGCACAAGACCTCAGTGCATACCAAGCAGCGCAAGAGCCTTCCCAACGTCATCGCCGACTACGAGGAATGGTGAGAAATTCAGCGCATCACAAAACAAATTGCCATTACACCAGCAAGCGATTGATAAACATGTTTATGAGCTTTGGGCGATGCCATTGCACGCCATATCAAGCATGGCGTTATGAAGGGTACGATATACGGCAATATGAAACATGGGGGGTAATAGTGAAGCAGCGACACCATGTTGTCGCATGCTAGGGACCTTTAATGCGGATAAGGAAAATCGCCAAATGCGAAACTTGACCGTAGATTGGGATGAGCGGACGGCGATCAGGGTGTAGGAAAGAAGGGACGTCATCATATTGACGGGTCAAAATAGAAGACAGCGATCAGATCGTAGTCAACAAAGGGTATCGTCATATCGACAGACCGAGATAGATGGATGCAATGATTATTGAATTGACTCATACTGGTTATAGACTAAATAAATCCAGTGCCCCTAGGCACTTGTGATAATGACAACTTCATGATTACACCCATCGTTGTATGCATCGAAGCTATTCAGACTCTCTTGCGCAGTTTCCTAGTGACGATGAGCCTAGCGACGACAACACACAACGCGGAAATGGTCGCAGTTCCACCAGCGTAGAAAATGGCAGGTCGGTAAGCGTCAATACCTACCCCTGATCCGCTTCCCCATTTACCACCTGCAGCTTGTAGTAAGTAACCGGCAATTGGCGCGCCCATAAGATAACCAACACTCCAGCCTGTGACCGACATGCTCATAGCCACTGCAGCTCGTCCAGGACCGAATATACCAGCGACTACAGTCGGCTGGGTAGTGAAGTACGCGCCATTTGCGACACCGTTTATGATGGCGAAGAGTACTAGCGGGCCCAGCGTGCTGGAGACTGGCCAGATCGCGAGCATACTCGCAGCGTTGAGAGCCATTGCGATGACGAACATATTGAGTGGACCGATTTTGTCGCATAAAGGACCAGCGATAAACCGACCTAAAGCATTGCAGGCATTGAACGCTGCGACCAGACCAGCACCGGTACTTGGACTAAGGCCAATCGATTGTGCAAACAACGGTAGATAGTATGGCGGAACGAAGAGTGCGAAGACACCAATCGCGCTTGCAACAAAAGTCGCAATAAAGGTGGCAGACCTGAACATGGATAGATCGACGAACGGTGCCTTCCTAAGCGGAACACGGTCCTTCACCACCCAGGCGGCAGGAAGACCGATGGCCCAGGTCAGGAGTCCCTGGATCCGGAAGGTCCACTCGATGCCGACTCTTCGATTCAAAGCTTCCAAAGCAATGGCCATGACACAACCACCCACCCCACCGCCAAGCTTGATGAGGCCATTCGCCAGACCAAGACGAGCGCTGAAATACTGCACAGGAACTGTGTTGTTGACAGTCCAGTTCAGTGACATCCCAATGCCACCAACGATACTGTATGTGCCAAAAAGACCCGGCAAGTTTGACGTACAAAAGCTTGCTCCAATCAGACTCAGGCCCATGAGGAAATTTCCAAGTACAATTGTTGCCCGGCAGCCTATGTATCTCATCAGACTGACGGCACCCAGTCCATATAGTGCACCACTCGCGAGTCCCAGAGAGCCGACGTAAGAAAGTGTAGCTGGTGCAACATCCTTCAGTGTTGAATTCAGTAAGGCGGCCTGCAGTACACCCCAGCAATTGATGATCGCGTTGTTGCAAAAGCTCGTTGTGAAGCCACCAGCGACGACAATCCACCCATATCCTCCGTCCGGTACCGCTGTAACAGAGTAGGCTGAATTATCCGGCCCTTCATCTTGAATGTGACTGACAGATGCTGGGCGTGGGGTGGAAGGCAACGACTTGTTCGACGCGTGATGAGAGGTCGTTGGGAACCTCGTCAGCTCAATGCGATCTTCTGTGACGGTAGTGGTAGTAGACATGTTGAAGAAGAGAACCGTATTGCATCTAACCGTAGACTGTACAAGGACTTATGAACCTCTGAGAAAGGTCGCACTAGACGCTATAGACGCCCGAGTGGTTATTGGTCGATGCTGTCCTTGGACCACAGGACTGAATGGATCGATCTGACTTCGCGTTGGGAACTACTTATGTACCGTAGATGGAAAACTCAAGCAGATCGCACCTTACATTAACTGCAAGTGACTGTACTTTTCCAAATGAAGACATGTGAGTATCTCCAGCTCTCTTTTAAGTGGTCCCAGTCCATCTCTCGGGCCGGTGTCGCGCCCCGCGTTCTCCGCAGACGGTGCTGCATCGCAGTAATGCGTCGGAAAACTTCGCAGATTACCGATTGATTGGTGGTTATCTGACTTGTCTATGATGCACCGTCACTTATGCGATGACATGCAGGGGAGGCACAGAGCGGGGAAAGCTTCGAAGGGCGTGATGTCGTGCTTAGTCATTTGGGGTCCCCACTTGTCAGGGTCCAAGGGTCCACGAATTCATGATCGTCAATCATCTCAGTGTCCACGCCTTCAAGTCTCAGGAACCACACAATCAATGGGTTCAATTACAGCACGCGTCTCAAAAATAGACGATCCGTTAGTAGATATACCCTTTAGGCCATGCAAGAACAAGTTCACGCCGTCGCACTTCCAAGTTTTGTAGGCTGGGCGCCCGACGCCGACTCGCTGAGACGCGACACGCCGCATCTAACATCGTATCCTTGATCAGTCCACGTCATGGCAAACCCCTGGCAGCGCATAGAGCTGTACCTCAACTAATGTTATTCCAACTCCTGGGTCACCTCACTGATCATCTCTACTACTTACCATAGCTACCCACAACCCACAAGTACAATATCCAAGATGGCAACAGAAGAAACCGTCGACCTTAGCCCAGCGCACGCGCCCCAACCAGCATCTGTCGATGCCTTCAAATCGGTCCTGGACACCGTAAAACAAGAGCTTATCAAGCTGCGGCGCGACCATGACAGTAAATTGCTTCCCGCACTCAATCGCAATCGACCATTTTAACAATCCTACTAGAGCATGAGCCAGAGTACTTTCGCGCTGTCAAACACCTCTCCGATGCCGACCTAGTATCCTTCACTGCCGAAGACCTCGAGTCGGTTCGCGCAGCCGTCACAGCGTACGGCCTGCATCTCTTCGGCCAGGTGAAGCTGCCTGCTTTGGACAACGGGTACATCCACATCCGCATATTTGGAGCTGCTAAGGACGGTACGGATGGGAGTAGTTTGGACGAGAGGGAGTATAGTTTGCATAGCATACATACCGAGGAAGTTATCAAGGAAGATGGAGATAGGGTATATAGAGCGATATTTGGCAAGGACGACGCGTTGGAGTGGTTCGAGACTTAGACCCACACGTCTGATGCGTGTGAGTCTCCTTGATAGCAAGACTCGGAAGTGCTGCTTTGCGTAGGATCCATTAGTCTTTCCTCTGTTTTGGGTCTCTTACAAATCCAACATGCGTATGCTCAATCCCAGCCCCAACTCTTTCCATGTCTTCCGTACTCGCGAACTTGCTCAAGTCCCTAATCGTCTCCTTATCCCTCTCTTGAAATCCCAATCTCTCATACAATCCCCGTGCCTTGTTATCGTCCGCAGTCTCCAAGTACGTTACCACACCCCGTTCATCAGCCATGTCCAAGACTTCGCTTATCAGTTTTGCCGCTAACCCACATCCTCGATGTTCAGGATGCGTAGCCAGATTCTCTAATAGGAAGTGCGGTTGTCCCTGTAGTATACGCTGCCTCAGATTCCGAAGACCTCTAGTGAATTCCATGATGAGAGCGCGATTGCTAGTCGAAGGCAGGGAATTGAAGTATACTTCGTCTTCGAATGCCTCCCGCTCCTCTCTATCTTCCTCTTCTTGAATTGTTTGAGCCCGTTCTCTTGGCTGCTGTACATGTTCTGGCGTGGTAGCGGGAGAAGCAGGCACCGTCCATTGAGCCACGGATACGACATGCCCGTTCCTCACATCGCGGGCGACCATGAAAAGCATGCTATTCTCCTCAATCTGCCGGGCGATGCGAGATGTCATAGCGTTGGCTAGGGCGTCTGGATCCACGTCACCAAATTGGAGGCGTGAGAACGGGGATTGCCATGATAGTGCGAACAGCAAAGATATTGCTTGGGCATCCGAGGTCAGTGCTCTTTGTGACGTGTATATATGCGACATGGCGGTCTGTGTATTTTATGAACGTTGCGTGCGTGACGTATCTGTCTCGACGTGCCAAGAAAATTAGTCATATTACTGTTGGTTGCTAACAAGAGTGGGTTCGGGATCCGGTTAGCCAGTAGCATCCTGTCAGACTGATGGGCAGCGGAGGAGTTCATTCTGTCTGACCTGTAACTTCATCCCAGAAAAGCTAGCTTAAAGTAATGAACTTCTAATATTCTACATGTATTGTAACAAGAAGTACAGGGAATATTTCGAGGTGCTATTTACCACACAACGGTGCAATTTGGATGATTCAAGCATCATCGTACATGGAATACACCAAAGGAGTACATAACAGCTCCAAACCATCATATTCAATATCTAACAAACATCTACCTCGCAGGAAACACAAAAACATTTCAAACCTTCAACCATACACCTACAAATTCATACCAAGAAGTGAAAGCAAAGGGGAGAAATGAAGAAAGTTCATTGCGTCATTCAATCGTACCACCCGCCACCCTATAGTCTTCAACACAAGAAGAAGAGGAAGAAGTGAGAAAAAGAGCCGGCACCGCATACGAAGCAGTCTAGAAAACAACCGAACTCGTGTGGTATAGATATGATCTTTCAGCGCGCGAAATCTCGTCAACATGAACGGCAGACCGGCTGGACTCCCACCAAGCCTGGTCCCGCATGTGGTGATGGATGATGTGTCGATAGAGGGGATATTTGTGAGAGCAGTCCAACCCAAATGTTCGCCGGGGTAAATGTTTCGCCCTCCCATAGGATATAGTAGTCGATAACGCCATGTAAACGCCAGAATCAATGCCAAAGTATAGCGCCCGTAATGCCAAATGTGAAAAGAACAACATGATTTACCGTTGACAGAAAAGTTCAATCTCACCTAGTCCGCCACCAGGGTTGAGATTGCTCTGCTGTTCTTTCCAGTTCTCGAACGCCTCCTGTACGTCATCATCGCATTGGATGCTTACGTATGTGTTATCGCTATCCAGGTACTTGAGTTTGACCTGGCCGGAGCCTAGTGATACAGACGTCGATCGCTGTAGTTTTGCATCAATGCGGTCCTTGAGCGACTGGTAGCTGATATTTGTGCTGACCACCAAGACCATGGAACTCCCGGCTGATGGGCAATGGACCTTGACTTTGAGTTGTGTCGGTATATTGGGGTCTACACCAAGTGGAGGCGACATGTTCCGCGAGTCCATGGACGCTGGAGTCAAAGTGCCCTGGCTTCTCTCAAACGATGATGCAGGCGTCATTGTGCGCATTGGCGGATAGTTTGGATCGCGGCGCATAGCAGTGTTGTGGAACTCATTGTTCGCATTGGCAAGCTCGGCGGCGGTTCGTTGCTGGATCAGACGGTCTCGTTGGATTGCTGGTGACTGGGTTGCAGCGCGCGGCGGTGGGTTGTTGGGCGAGTTGCTGTTACTGCGATTCACGATTGCTGCGTTGTACGCGTAGTGTGTGGGGAAGGGGGGCACATCTGGCACTGGCTGGGATGGCGGCGGCGCTCTTCGAGTTTGTCCTTGGAGATGTGAGTTGATATCGGGGCTACTAGCTGCCCGCAATCTACCTTGAGCTGAAAGAGTGGCATTGGCCGGAAGTGATGGACGTTGGGCACGACTCTGTTGATGAACATTCTCCCCCCTGGATCCGTGGCGCGATTGAGCAGGAGCAGTGTGACGATTGTTCTCTTCGTGAGAATATCCATTTGGTGGTGCTTGACGGGGGAAGGGGAAGGTGCCGTTGGATGATTGGCTTGATCGTGCGTTAGAGTGGGTTGACATTGGGGTTTGCATCGGGGTCTCGGCCGTAGGAGAAAAGTAGGATTCTTGGTTGGCGGCGTCCTGTATCTGCTGCGTGCGCAGGGTTAGTGGAGGCTGACCGTTGTAGCCCATAGGAAAACGTGGAGGTGGTACCCTTTCGCTTTCGCCAGTCGTTGATCGCGAACGTATTGAGGGGGTGCCAGTATTCTGTCGTGAGTAGGGGTAGCCTGTAACAGGGTCGATGTCCTCGTCAGCATCTTCTTCGTCTTCTTCCTGGTATGGGTTTTCCAAGACTTGGTCGCGCATGTATGCGAACTGGGTATCTGATGGCCTGGAGGCTGTGGTGCTGGCGCTTGTCCGCGCCTGGTCCTTCCACATCCGGCGCTGGGTATCAACCTGCATAGCCCATTTCTTCATGGTTTCCTCGGAGGTGAATTTGATGATGAAGTTCTCGATTCCCGGGTCGCCCTTCCAGAAGATTTGGCAGGTGTATGAGCCTGCGTAGGTTAGCTGGGGTGTTATGAATAGAGGCTTTGGTGGTCGCACCTGGCTTCTGGAGAGAGATGGTCTCTGTGACGTTCTGCATGAAAATGCGGCCCTTGAGCTGCAACTTTGGCTTCCCGTCTTTGGTGACTAGGGATCGAGTGGACATTTTGTTTTTTGGCTTGTTGACGTTGATCTCTTTACAGCAGAGGAGAATCATCTCGAAGAGGTAGATCTTGTACTATGGGAGGGTTAGCGATGCAGGGGAAGGTATGAGCATGGTAGAAAGCCTACTTCTCGCTCTTCGTTCTTCGAGCTCATGCTCTCACCCTTGAGCACAGTATACTGGCCATGTAGAAGAAGGTCACCAAAACCTTCAATCTTGTGGCCCTTCCAGTCTTCTACGAGCGTCTTGAGCTCTTCTACTGCTTCGACACGTTCTTCGCGCGCAATGGCGTCGTTGGTGCCTGCGAGCACGGAAGAGGCCGCTGCGATACCCCGGGAGATGTCTTCTCGTCGTCCTTCGTCGAGGTCGCCCTTGTCGCGAAGTTGCTGTTTGTGTTAGCGAAGGGGTTGGAGAGGAGGCTGTTAAATCATACCTGAAGCAGTAACGGGTATTTGGTGAGTCGTTGGAATGGTTTCAAAAGGAAAGACGCAAGCAAAGTCGGCGACTCAACCATCTGTCGCATCTCAGCTGGTCCACCGGTCTCCTTTAGCTTGTCGAATTCGCGCATAGCAATCTGCTCGCACTTCTTCTGGTTCGCAATGTACGGCTCGTAGACCTTGAAAGCATCTTTGTATAAGACGAACAGGTTGCCCCAGTTTTGCTCATCGGGGTGCTGTGCGTTGGTTTGTTCGACGCGGATCAGGAAGCGGCGCTGGAAGTCGAGGAGGGCGTTGAGATTGAGGAAGATGTCGTGCACTTGGTCACCACTAATGACACCCCTTTCTTCTACCAGCTTCTTGAACTCCTGCAGCAGCTCCAGATGCTGTACGTAGGTACGCTCCGTCTTGACCAGCTCGTCGATGATGTGCTCGCGCTGGGTGCGCTTGGTGCCGACGCCGCCAGCGTTGTCGAGGGATTCGGTGACGCCAGCAATCTTGCCCTGGGCGACGAGCTCGTCCAGGACTTTGTTGACGACGTTGGTGACCTGTGTGGATCTGTTAGCGCGGGCCTACCCCACAGTCTGCTGGATGCTCACTTTCACAAATCCGGTTGTGTCGTCACCGTACAGGTCGCCGAGGATGAAGCAGCTATCCTGGGGGATGCCCAGCTCGGTGACGCAGCTCTGGATGAACTTGTAGCAGGCCATCTTCTCGTTCTTCTTCAGGCTCTTCTCGTCCTGCTTGGAGCTGGGGATGGTCAGGAGGGTGCGGGGCTCGAGGGCGTTGTACAGCTCCATCAGCGGGTAGCCCCTCCGGAAGGTGCGCCATAGCAGCGTGACGGGGTCGGCATCGTCGTCGGCCTTGCCCTCCTCCTCGGCGATCCAGCGGTTGAAGCCCGGGATAAAGCGCAAGCGCATCTGCAGCGTCAAGCAGCGCTGGAACAGCGAGGTGTCCTTGTCGGCCCGCTTGTTGAGGACATTGTCGGAGGCTTCGACGGGTCCGCCATTGACGGGCGTCGACGATGTCGGGAAGCTGGGCGGGGGGTTGAACAGCGTCGAGCTGCTCGTGGCCTGGGTGCTCTGCGTGTCGCGCGCGCTGCTGTGCGAGTAGCTCGAGTAGGTGCTCTGGAAGCTCTGGTGCGACATGAGGGCAGGCGGCCCGGTCGAGGTCATCCGGGCGTGTGCAGTTTGCTTTGAGGGCGACTTTGGTGGTGTATGGGAGACGGCAAAGGTGGTATGGGCTCTCACCAGACCCGAGTGAAACGATAGTCCGCCCTCCATGCTGCTTTCATCGATCTCCTTGCGCTCGCGCTAAGCCCTTAGGCGGTCAGGGTCGAAGCTGCTAAACCGAGCAGGGCGGCGAGACGTGGATCGTGCGGCGACAGACAACAATTTCACGGCCAGGCCTGCAGCACGCGGGTCGCGATAGCGGTCGGAAGCTCCAGAGTTCGCTGATAGTCGTGCTATCGCGGGTGTGTGTCTAGGAGATGTCTGGAGACGCTGCAGCGGGTAATGCTGAAAGGGGCACTCGTGCGTTTCACCCGCATGTGCGGCGTTGCCCATGTCATGTGACTGCGACGACTACAAAACTCAAAACATGTCACTGTTCCCCGTCTGCGTTGGGCTCGCATTCCGTACCAACGCGAACGTTTGCAGCCGTCGTGTCCACGAGCGACGGCCTCGGTGACACCCCCACAGCCAGCCGGCGCGTCGCCGTTCCACTCGCTCAGAGCCCAGTCCTTTGATGAACCGCGAGTCTGCGATATATGACAGCTGACTCACTCTGCGAGCCGCCCTGCCCATTCCCATGACTTGACCTTTTAGCAATGTGCCTATCGCAACATAGCACCCTCTTCGCCCTTTGCATCTGCCGCGTGCGTATTTGTTATGTCGGCACAAGTGCTGCCTTGGGCCGCGATCGTCTCGACACTTGCCTGTCGCGGACCCATTTCTCCAGCCTTGTTGGCCGGGAACGTGACCCTTGGTACAGCGCGCGGCTCATGCGAGTATTGTTAGAGAGCGGTGTGAGAGAACATGTCCTGTTCTGTGGCCATGATGCCATTGTGGTAAACGGCATGGGGGCTGGCTAGCCGCCCGTTCTCACATGCCACACGACGACAAGACAGCATTGGTCCAGCTCCGAGCAACGCGAGAGCAGGTGATGTTGCCCGATGGGCGCGTCGAGTGCATGAAATACCTGCCACAAATACCTGCCAAATACCTGGGCAAGATATTAAAAGCTTCAGTATCCCAAGGTGACGAGTGGAGCAACCTTGGGTGTCTCAGACACTCCGGTGAATTGTCACCATCAAGCACGTCACCTTACCAAGCAATGGCTCAACAGTAAAATTCAAACTAAAATTCAAACTAAATTCAAACGGCTTGCGCAAACCTCGTCGACTAGTCGCTTCATGTACATTGCAAACCTTGCCAGGTGCATGTGAAGAGAGTAATGACATCGGGGAATTCTTCCAGTCTTCTAGACTGCATCCTTCCACTTCTAGTGCATCAGCCGTTAAGCGGGCAGTCTAGCGTTGGCTCTCCTGGTGTGTCTCAGATGCGAGCGACTTGGCCGCACGAGTAGTAGTCCGCATGCCCTAGCCAGCTCGGCTAGCGGCAGATCTGGAGTGAATGGGTGCGGGTGCACGGGCGCAAAGGCGCGTGTGTTGCGGGAAGCAATGATGCACTGGGCACTTGTCGAGGCTCTGCGAAAGTTGGAGATTCCCATAGCAAAGCCCATGTGCACCCCGACAGCCACACAAGACAACACCCGTGATAGCCCGTCCCTGCATAAGACACCACAACCGCCACCCGTCGCTTTCCGTGACTCCAGTACGTACCCTGATTACCAAGATCGCCAGGCAGCATCAGCCCGACCGCCCTGGGAGCGCATGTGCAGACAACATCACCTCACCCTTTCGCCGCAACAGAGAGTGCGCTGCAAACGGCACACGATTGCGTATCGACTAGCGACTTTTGTCTCCACCCACCCACCCAACTTGCGCGCACCGTCATGGCAGGCCCTCTAGGCACCCCGAATGCCCAATTTTCTGCCTCGCCCTACATGCATCCTTTCCGCCCTGCCTCTTCCATGAGTGCAAACCGCTTCGACGAAGGCTACTCCGAGGACACCAGGAGCCAGAATGAGGGCGACATGGTTATGCGCAGCGATGTGCAGCTGACTGACAGCGAGATGGGAGTCAACTCGCCCTTCGTCCTGCCCGACTGGGTCATGGCTCTGAGCGAGAACGAACGGAGTGGTAAGTAGCAGCTGCGGTGTGACGGGAACCTGCGCTGACATCATGTATAGAATTCGCCTATGCCATTCTTCGCTCGCTGCGGACCTCCTCGATAGCCGGCATCGTCGAAAAGCTCAACCCTCTCCTCCACCTCGACCCCGTAATACACCTGCCTCCTGAAATCACTTTCCAAATCCTCTCGTACCTGAACCCCGAGACGCTCTTGCGCGCATCAACACTGTCCCGGTCGTGGAGGGAGCGGGTGCTGGACAGCCCCCTGTGGAAGCTGCTTTTTAGACTAGAAGGCTGGAACTCCAACTTCCCCCAGGTCCGCGCATACGAAGAGGCGCAGAGACAGAAACGCGCAGAGTTTAAAGAGAAGGAGCGAAAGACGCGACACAGAGCCGCCGAGGATACCGACTATGGCAAGCCATCCCACAAGAAGCGCGTGCGGGAACGACAGTTGTTTGGCGACGGCGCCGCGTCAGAAAATGGCACGCAGATGTCAGCAGGCGCGGGCTCTACTAGCAACGTATGGGGCGAGCAGCACGGAGCAGTTGAGGCTGACGACAGTCCGTCTGTCAAGTCGGAGGACAAGATGGAGGGCATCTCGTTCCATGGCGCATCACCTACAGCATCGCCTGCTGCTATAGCACGCAAAGAAAGAAGACAGGATGCTTCGTCTGAAGAAATATCGCCCGCGCTCGCAGTAGCAGACACGAACGGACCTCCCATACACCCGTCACTCCTGCTCCCTGGCCCGGAAGCCAGGATCAACTGGCAATACCTTTACAAGCAGAAGAGGAGGTTAGAAGAGAACTGGAGCACCGGTCGTTATTCCAATTTCCAGCTACCACACCCGAACCACCCAGAAGAAGCTCATACCGAATGTGTGTATACTATACAGTATTCCGGGAAGTACCTGGTCAGCGGCAGCAGGGATAAGAGCATCAGAATCTGGAATCTGGATACCCTTCGCTTGGTACATCCACCACTCACTGGTCACCAAGCTTCCGTTCTGTGCTTACAATTCGACGAACGCCCTGATCAGGACATTGTTGTGTCAGGTGGCAGCGACTGCAAAGTTATCCTTTGGAAGTTTTCAACCGGACGTATCATCAAGGAAATCGAAAGGGCGCATTCGGAGTCGGTTCTGAATCTAAGATTCGACGATCGCTACCTGGTCACATGCTCGAAAGACAAGACGATCAAGGTCTGGAATCGCAAGGAGATGATGCCAACGGACGACACGTACCCTTCATCTACCATGAAGTCGAGCGCTCGGTTCCCTTCCTACATCATCAATATGCAGGAACACGTTGAAAACCAACACCTTCATTTCAAACCCCTTCTTCCATACAGCCTCATCATGACGCTAGAAGGCCACGGCGCTGCAGTCAATGCCATCCAGATTCTTGACGGGCAAATTGTCTCAGCATCTGGAGATAGGAGCGTCAAATGCTGGGACGTCCGCACCGGCGCATGCACAAGGACATTTTCAGGTCACACCAAGGGCATTGCTTGTGTTCAGTTCGACGGACGACGCATTGTTAGTGGAAGCTCAGACGAAAGCGTACGCATCTTCGACCGCGCGACAGGAGCTGAAGTGGCCTGTCTGAACGGCCACAGTAATCTTGTGCGCACCGTGCAAGCTCAATTCGGCGACCTTCCTGGCAACGAAGAAGAGCTTGAGGCCGAAGCGCGGTCCGTCGATCGGAACTACTTTGCAGCACAAGCTAGTGGTCTGCTCGCTGACCAAAACCTTACCAGGGCTGAGCGACGTGCTCGCAACGCTGGTTCCCGCGACCCATCCAAGATATTCGCCTATGGGGCTAAACTCCCACCGGGTGGCGGCGGCAGCAAATGGGCGCGCATCGTCTCAGGCTCCTACGACGAAACAGTCATCATCTGGAAGAGAGGACCTGATGGAACCTGGGAGAAATCTCAGACACTCCTACAGAACGATGCTGTCCGAGCTGCTGGCGGCCGCCCACGAAGGCCAGTTAATCATGCTGCCAACGCGAATGCGAACCACGGTGCCCAACACCACAACCAACCAGCTAACGCCCAAGCTCCTGCGCAACAGAACAACTTCCAGGCTCTCGCACAGCAGGCTCAAGCTCAGGCTCAAGCAGCTCAGACATTGGCCCTGCAAGCCAATGCCCTCCACGCAGCATCCCAAGCAATGCATGGTCCGGCTGCCAACAACGCAAATGCAAACGCAGCCACCCACAACGCGGCAGGAAACAACGCAAACGCTGCAAACGCAACAACAGCACAAGGCGCCGCAGGCCCAGCTAACGCCGCACCACACCACCACCATCACCATCACCATCACCCCCCTCACCCGCTCGCCGCACCCCTCAACGCCAACAACGGCACAAACTCGCGAGTCTTCAAACTCCAGTTCGACGCCCGCAGGATCATCTGCTGTAGTCAAGATCCGACGATCGTTGGATGGGACTTTGCCAATGGGGATAAGGATATTATGCTTGCCAGTCAATTCTTTGGCGACTCTTACTAGGGGTGGGAGGACAAGAGGTATGGCTCGTATGTATTCTGAGTGTTTTGAGTTTCTGCGAAGGGGCACGAGTGTGCTGACAATGTTGATGATGGGGTTAATGTTTGGTGTATTATGAGTTATGTACATAGCGCTGCGTTTTACATTGCATTGGGGGAATAGGCTTCCTTCGTATAGCGTTTTTTGTGGCTTGCTAATGAAACATCGAATCACCCTTCACATTGTCATATTCGGGTTGCCATATACGACCTCTTCCGTCACACACGTCGCCGCAGCCTAACCTTTACCGTCGCACTCCTTCATGGTACATATGTGAGGGATGCTCTGCACTGTTTTCCCAAAACAATCCATCTCCAAGGCCCCTATATAGAACGAGTGCTCTTGATTGGTGCTTCGTACGCCAAATCCCCATTGAGGTGTCTGTGCTTGTGGCAGGCCTCACCGGAAATTATCTTGGTGTCGGACTGCGCCACCTTCCTTCCAGCCTCTGTATTTACTGCCTCACATGTTTTGTTCAGTTCATCTCGCTGGATTGTGGTAGTACCTCTACGATATCACACGGCTCAAATATTGAGGTTAAGCACCTCTTTGGACAGCATTTCAAGTCAGTTCAATCGCATCAGGACGAAGAATCACCCGGATAGCACAGGTAAAGATGACATACTGGACCCGGTTCTGGCGGTGGACTTCCAGCCTCAGCAGCCTCCCACTTCGTATGGACAGATGGCTGATTCCACTACCGGTTGGATGGAAGATATCATTCGGCATCTGGATAAGATATACAGTGGATAGTCCAGGGGCGCCGCCCTCTATAGTTTTGGTACGTCACCTTGGGTTTTGACATGGCTACCAGCTGACTTTAAAAGAATGGTGAAAGAACACGATACAAATATGAACGCATAGATAAGAGGCGGGGAGATTTCCGTCTACTCACGCTCCATCCTGGAAGCCCTGACGACATGTTACGCACCTCTTTGGCCACAGCAGCCCTAGAAGACAATCCCACCTACGAAGCGCTGTCATATGTGTGGGGCACTCACACGAAAGAAAAAGTCGAAATTACGGTTGATGGCTATTGCTTCTTCATTGCGCCAAACCTCGGCCACGCCCTCAAAGCTTTGAGACATCCAACTTTGACGAGAGTTCTCTGGGTCGATGCAATATGTATAGACCTACCCAATAATGATGAGAGATCTCATCAGGTCATGATGATGCAACATATCTATAAGACTGCCACTAGTACCCTTGTATACCTGGGTGAGCCCACCGAACATACCGAGACAGATATGCAACACTTGCAAGCTTTCATACAACCATACGCCCAAGGGAAAGAAGCTCCGTGGTCCCATATCGCGATACCCAATTTAGAACGAAGCATCAACAATATCCTTACAAGACCTTGGTTTGAACGCATGTGGACAATTCAGGAGGCAGTGTTAGCCAGAAAGACTACGTTACAGTGCGGTAGCCACCGAGTTCAGTGGGCTGGTGACCTACGAACCTTGAGAGCTTTAGTGTTCCGGATCAAGTCTGCGGTTATCTCACCAATGTACGACCTCCATAACAATACCAAAACAGACTGGACCCCTTTGCTTTACATCCTCGAATCGCAGATGAGGCAGGCTGCGCGAAGGGAAGGAGTAGTTCTGCAACGAAATCTACTCGACATAGCCTTCGACTACCGGTATCGAAAATGTGGTGAGCCCCGCGATAGATACTTTGCAGTCCTTGGAATAATAGAGGATGATCGGGGAGGTTTGATGTGTTTCGAGCCTGACTATGATATAAGCCTGGAAGATTTGCATCGAACATTCACCGCCGAGATCCAGCGCATCAGCGAGATAGAGGATGCTCCACTTGTGTAGAGTCTTGTGCTGTTGGCCAATGCTCTGTTCCTGGGTACCTGGGGGAAGTATGGGATTAAATGTTTGACACCAATATCCAAGAGTGCCATAAACGATACCGGTTGCGAATCGCATGCTGCTTGTTATAGTGTTTAGAACTTGGCGAAGAACTTGTAAAGATAGCCACAACTGCGTCCGGTATGCTGAACAAGTTCCAAATACGATATATGAAGCTGGAAGACCGATTTGGGAAAAGCCATAGGGGTGAACAGTTTCCGGCACTGACACAGGTCCTCGAGAAGCATGAGCTACCACGGAGCTTGGTTCTTCCAAGTTTTACGTCTGCTCGAATCTGCCCTCGAGATACATACTATGACCTTCCTACTTAACTTATGATAGAGAATCTTGGGTACACCTTCGGAGCAGGTCTTGTGCTTAATGGTCGAGATTAGAAAGAACAACAAATTTTTGTATCGTTGCCTGGGTATGGCTACTTTGTACACCGAGACAGAGTAAGGAACTTTATCGTAATGCGATATGATGCAGAGTATTAAACTACTCTCAGCTAGTCTGAGTGTGATAGATCTCAGTTACATCTTGACATGAAAGGAGTGCCGTTCGGTGTGTATGAATCTCCCAGCTAAGGGAAAGAGAGAGAAATCGAATAGCGCAGCCAAGAACTCCAGTTTCAGACCAACCTTTATCGAATTCTGGCCTGCTAGGAAATCCCATCGTGGTAATGAAGATCAGATCATATGTGACGCGTCTGGATGCGCGTCATCGGAGGGATGTTAGGGTGCCAAGTCTGATCGGCACTAAGCACCCCTGCGGCTGAGTAGCGTGGGCGGACCTGGAGCATCGGAAGCCGCGCCCACGCCAGGCTGACAGCACTCAAGATGGACTCTGTCTGCAGCTCTCGTTTGCCATGTACTTGTTCGACCTGTCATTCACGGTAATCCTCTGTTGATATCCCAACTATCTTCTTGCGATATATTACTTGTCATGCGCGCCTAGCGATTTCCCGATTTACCCGCGAATTCAACGAGAGCTGAACCCACGATGGTTGTCAGAGCTGCTTCAGGAACCCTGGGCGGGGTGTCGATGAAGCACCTGTCCCTTGTGACGGTACGCACATCTTTGTGTCCATGTTCGGTATATGCGCGTAAGCTAATTCTTTCGTAGCTTACCTTCCAGAACTCCGCCCTCATCTTGGTACGGCTACCCTTCATGGCGGACGACGACCCACGCGCAAGCAAAAAGCGCACTCACGATGCGAATTGTGTATACGAAGGACCGGAGCGTGTCAGTGGCTGACGCGACATCAGATTATGCATTACTCACGGGTAATGCCTCTAGCTGGAGAGCAAAGATATCACGCAAGCACAAGCGTCTTTCTGAATGAAGTGATCAAGCTGGCTATAAGCTTGACTATGGTACGGGAATGACATGGAAAACCATGATTGCTGTTAGGCTTACAGTACCCATAGGCATTATACGAGATGTCCGGCAACCTTCCTTCGAATACGACCGTCCCGACCTTGTTCCGCACCATGACGACCGCGATGTTCACGAACGAGAGCTGGAAGCTTGCAATACCCGCAGTGTTATACACGATACAAAACTCCCTTCAATACGTTGCTGTCAGCAATCTGGATGCTGCAACCTTCCAAGTTACCTACCAACTCAAGATTCTGACGACGGCTGTCTTCAGCGTTTTGATGCTAGGCCGACGCCTCTCGACACGCCAATGGTTATCTTTACTACTTCTTATCGTCGGCGTCTCCATTATACAAGTACCGCAAGCGACCGCACCTTCAGCCACACCAGGGTCAGGATCGTCGTCATGGACTAAGACACTGGAGCAACTACATGATTTAGGCGAGAATGTCGCTGGGCGGGTCTTGAAGCGATCTGGTTCGTATGAGGGCATACACGATGATCGCGCAGCTCAGGTACCTCACATGAATAGTCGGGTTGGGCTCTTGGCTGTTCTGATCTCCTGCGCTCTCTCAGGCCTGGCTGGAGTCACCTTTGAAAAGATACTAAAGGAATCTTCGAGTGCAAAGCTGACACCGCTCTGGGTGCGCAACTGCCAGCTCTGTTTCTGGTCACTGTTCCCTTCGCTTTTCTTGGGCGTTATTTGGAAGGACGGAGAGGTGATAGCGAAGACTGGGTTCTTCGTTGGTTACAACTGGGTGGTTTGGACGGCGATTGGCTTTCAGGCAGCCGGCGGTGTCATTGTTGCGCTCGTCATTAACTATGCGGACAACATTGCGAAGAACTTCGCGACGTCTATTTCGATTTTGCTTAGTTGTATAGCCAGTGTGTACTTCTTCGATTTCAAGGTGACGCGATCGGTAAGTTTGCAGCAACATAGTAATGGTGATGATGCTGATAATTGTTAGTTCTTCATGGGCACCTGTGTCGTGCTGCTCGCTACTTATCTCTACACCAAGCCTGAGCGGGGCTCGCAATTGCCACCAGTCAGGATTGCCGACTTCGAGAAAACTACGGTCGATCGCACGTACGACGCAGATATGCCTCGAAGCCCCACAGGCTATAGTAATGTTCCTAGATCGATGCCAGAATCACCTACGATAGAACGGCATTCCCATAAGCGAGAAGCTTGAGCGCCAATAATCCAGCAATATGCATTCATAGAGCAAATACGCCACCCAGTGGTAACTAACAGTTGTTCTTACATATCAGTGATTGCGATGGCTGATGGCTGAATATCGCCTGTGTCATACCGTGAGGTTCTACTCTGACACGTCAGGCTGCGACTTCCTCCATCGTCACTTCCTTCTATGTCCCGCGTCTCACCTAACTCCCCGCTCGCTATTCTCACTTTTCGTCCCATGCAGAATCTCACACCTGCTTCACCTCTGACATGGATAGCTATATCTAGCAGTCATGGGCGACAGATACTATCCGTCTAATAACCCCCAGCGGCTCGGCGCTCCCCGTCGCGCATCACAGTACGACGTCCTCCAGCCCCAATTCAAACAGCCAGAAAGACAAATCGTTCTTCGAGATCGCTATCGTGCCACTCAGCACGAGCATCCCATATACGATGTGGTGGAGGATGATGATTTGTATGATGATGGTCCCCAACTTGACTCATTTGGTATGTGAGCGTCTCACTTATGGTTTATGCTTTGCTGAAATTGCATAGATAACAGACTGCTCCAACAACCGGTCCCTAATCGTCAGCAACAAGCTGCATTAGGCAGGACGCGGCTGTCTTTTGCACCTGGCCCGTCCACGTTCATTAGCAATGCAGCGCCCAGTCAACCGCAGCAGCCTTTCCATGCTCATAGAAACACGACATATGACGAGGAAGGTACTTTTAACTCTGGCCCCAAAAATGCAGCTACCGATCGAGAAGCCGAATATCACCTGCGTCCCAAGCAAATCGTGCAGGGTCACCTAAGTGAGTTCATGCCGTCGTGTTGAAAGCAAACGTCACACTGATCGCCATCCAGGTCGTTTCGCCCACAATCCCGCGCCATTCCCAGAAACGAGTTCAGATGTACCACTCGGCCGCTCATCCAGCCCAGCGTTCAAGGCAAGCCAGAGGCGTGCTAAGCAAGTCATTCCCACCACACCCCAACGCGAAGCAGAACCTCAACTTTTCGAGGATGAATTCCGAACCCTTGATGAGGACTATCAACAGCAGTACCAGCGCCCTTGCAAACAGCTTGTCCGAAATGGCCTGCAACAGAGAGAGGATTTTGACCTTCAATATCGTCAACATCGTCTTCCAAAGCCACAGCCAAACCCAGTGGACCTGTCTCATGCTCCTCCCACGTGCCAGGGCATTCGTCTCGTCCCTGTCACAACTCTACCCAATCGTCTCCGGACCGTGTTTCCCTATCCGACTTTCAATGCTGTGCAGTCCAAATGTTTCGAAAGGGTGTTTAATACCGACGACAACTTTGTGCTTGCATCTCCTACGGGAAGCGGAAAGACTGTCATCCTTGAGCTCGCCGTGTGTCGCGCTGTTGCCACCAACGCAACGGGTCAATACAAGGTGGTTTACCAAGCACCAACCAAGGCTTTGTGCTCCGAGCGCCAGCGTGATTGGGAAGCCAAGTTCAACCAGCTCGGGCTCAAGTGTGCTCAGCTGACCGGCGACAGCGACGCAGGGGATCTTCGCAACGTGCAGAGTGCCAACATCATCATAACCACACCCGAGAAGTGGGATAGCATGACTAGGAAGTGGAAAGATCATGAGAAGCTCATGAGATTAATTCGAGTGTTTCTCATCGACGAAGTCCATATACTCAGGGAAGATCGCGGTGCCACACTCGAGGCGGTCGTGTCGCGGATAAAGTCCATAGGCACCGACGTTCGCTTTGTAGCTTTGTCGGCGATGGTGCCCAACTTTAATGACATCGCTGCATGGTTAGGGAAGAATTCTTCCGAATCGGGTACTCCGGCTGCCAACGAAAAATTCGGTGAAGAGTTCCGCCCAGTCAAACTGCAAAAATATGTTCGAGGTTACAATACCAGCTCCACCAACGATTTCGGTTTTGAGAAGGTGCTTGATGCCAGGATCCCTGAGGTCATTGCCAGCTACTGTAAGCGGAAGCCAACAATGGTTTTTTGTGCGACCAGGAACTCCACGGCCAATACAGCAAAGCTCATTGCGAAATGGTGGGAATCGTCATCTGGCAGGAATCGCATGTGGGAACCTCCCTTCAAGCTGCCTGCGCTCTCTAACAAAGAGCTTCGGGAAACTGTGGCTTCAGGTGTTGCTTTCCATCATGCAGGGCTTGACCTGGACGACAGGATGCAGGTTGAGAAAGGTTTCATTGCTGGCGAGATCAATGTCATTTGCTGCACTTCAACGCTCGCAGTTGGTGTCAACCTACCCTGTCATCTCGTCATCATCAAAAATACGATGTCTTGGGGTGCGGAAGGACTTCAGGAGTATTCGGATCTGGAGATGATGCAAATGCTTGGCCGCGCAGGGCGACCCCAATATGACGACTCAGCAGTAGCGGTTATCATGACTCGACAAGCAAAAGTCCGCCGTTACGAGAAGTTGGTAACTGGCCAAGATCTTATCGAAAGCAAGCTCCATCTCAACTTGGTGGATCATATGAACGCCGAAATCGGGCTGGGAACGATCAGCGACCTACAGTCGGCCAGAAAGTGGCTCAGAGGCACGTTTCTCTACGTCCGGCTCCAACAGAATCCCAACTTCTACAAACTAGATGGCTCTCGAAGTGGTCAGACTATCGAAGAACAGGTCGACGATATATGCTTTCGTGACATTACCCTCCTGCGCGAGACCAATCTCATATCTGGCGAACAGTACTTTCGATCTACAGAGTTTGGTCAAGCTATGGCACGATACTACGTCAACTTCGACACTATGAAAACATTCATGGGACTTGGATGGAAGTCCACGCCTTCCGAGATAGTGAGTGAGACTGCAGTAACGTTACTAGCATGTTCGCACTGACCATTGCGTACAGCTCTCAGCTATGGCTCAAGCTACCGAGTTTTCAACCATACGTTTCCGGCAAGGCGAAAAGCCCTTTTACAAACTGCTAAATAAGTCGCCTTCAATCCGTTGGCCCATTCCTGTCAACCTTGATCTCCCGGCCCAGAAAGTATCCCTCATCCTCCAGTCTGTCCTCGGATCCGCCGTTATCTCCTGGGACGGCGAGGCGGGCAAACACCGCTCGCAATACATAACTGAGACACAGATCATCTTCAAAAACATCAGTAGTCTTGTGCGATGTATTATTGACTGCCAGATCATCTTAGCGGACTCAGTCAGCATTCATAGTGCCCTTATGCTGGAGAGAAGTTTAGGAGCGAGGATTTGGGATGACAGCCCACTACAGATGAAGCAGATCGACAGTATGGGCGTTATCGCGGTCAGAAAGCTTGTCAACGCTGGCTTGAGATCTATCGAGGACCTTGAAGGTTGTGAACCTCACCGGATCGAAGCGCTCGTTGGCAGGAATCCACCGTATGGTCTCACGATACTTGACAAGGTCCGGTCGTTCCCAAAGCTTCGCGTGTCGCTTCATGCGCAGCCTTCGACTGTAAGTCTGCTTGTCTGTTGTAATTTACGCTATCTAATCAATTCCAGGTGATCACATCTCACGACGGAGTGAGAATTCAAATCAAGGCAGATATTGGCTTCATCAACGAACAGCCACCGCAGCGTTTCAACGATAAGTTGATCTATGTGTGTCTCTTGGTTGACACCTCGGATGGTCGTAAGATACATTTCGCACGCATCAGGTATGTTTTTCACGATGTGGGTATTGTAATATACTAATCTCCATTCCAGTGGCACAAAGCTTGGTTCAGGTCAAAGCATCACAGTCCCAGCTCTCTTGACAAGCCCAGATCAATCTATCAACTGTTACGTTATGTGTGATGGCATAGGCATGTACTATCTCTCTTGAGCAGTGAAAGTAACTGACATCTACCAGCTGGCAGTATGCGTGTTGCCACCATCAAGCCTAAGATAGCTGCCTCCATATTTCCGTCATTGAACACTCACAAGTCAGACGTTGCAATGTCACATCAATCCAACGTGTCAAAGCGTCGTACTGAAATTACCAGACCTAGTCGAAAGCTGACAGCTACCAGCGAGGACTTCGGAGATGGTGACTTGGACGACGACACACTTGTAGGTGCTTCTCTCCGTGGTTTCGACTTCGACCAGATCGAAAACTATGCCGACCCTATCGCAACGGTTTCACAAAAGAATACCGAGAAGAGCAAGCCGGCCAAGGCCAAAGATGCTGGAAAGAGCAAGAATATCACACGGCCGCTCGATGCTGTACCTGGTGACAAAGACGAAGAACCGGTACAGCTAGCCAACGGCAAGTGGGCATGTAATCACGCGTGTAAAGATCGGCTTGCTTGTAAACACCTTTGTTGCAAGGATGGTATGGACAAACCACCGAAGAAGAAGGCCATGATCAAACGCATTCCATCAAGAGAAGATCGGCCGGAACCAACACAGAAAGCACCAGTTTCGAAAGGCAAACAAACCCAGACCAAGCTCCAGCTTACAGCATCTAAGCGAAAGGTCTCAGCGTCTATTGATGAACTCGACCTTACACAACAAGAGAAGAAGCAAAAGGCGAACTTCGGCATAAATGGCCCAAGAGACTATCGTGGTCTACATCAGCTGCACAAGACTGTCCAGGGTAAAGAGCTGCCTACTTCGTTGAATTCCGTCATGTACAAGAAACCTGCCTACTGCTATTCTCAAGGTGGTGAGCATAGCCTTGACTTCATGGGTTCTACAGCCGAACGGCCACCGAATTCAAGCGACTACGGAGACTTTTTGAGCGACATACAAGAGCATGAAGACTTCATGGGAAATGAGGCTGCAGCACCAATATACGAATCAGATACCTTTGGAGACGATAACTCCATGGTAGAAGACGCTATGATCGGCCTTGCAGACTCTCAGGATCTACAGGCGGTGCGTGAGAGTGAGGGTGATATCATGCAGTCTCTTGAGAATGCTCTCGATGATGCAGACGGTACGCGCTATGGTCAAGACGGCAACCCCATGGATGTCAGCTTGGGAGATCGTAACGATCGAGGCAACATCGCTCCTGTACTCAACGATGGATCGCACAAAGCATGTGTCGGTGAATCCCCATCACTTTTTGTTGGCGGCACGAGCGGCCCTCAAGCCGAAATCGCAGGCATATTTGACATGCCCGATGAGAAGCTGGCCAAGGGTTCATCAGCCGATGAAAAGCCAGTACCCGAAGCATTCAAAGATCTTGAACCATGGATTTTCCAAGAGTTTGGCGATATCGTAGAGCTCGTTGATGAATGAGGGAGCATTGTTTGGAGATACTGTGACGCAATGGGAGGTCAGCATGGACGAATGCGTATATGTATGTCTGTGTCGGAGATACAGTAAGTGGTGTTACACGCGTCTTTCAGACACTGACAATGCCATTGTTTCCAAATTCTAGCCGTACTTTTCTTTGTTGTATTCATCTACGCTGTACGGAGGACTATATCAAACGACATCTAACAGTGCCATTCTAGGAGATGAAAGAGCAGGGAACCCAACAGCTGAAATTTCCGATGATCCTGTAGCTGTGGTACTTGAGAAAAACGTTCATCACAATTTTCAGCATAAATGTGGTGTACACCCGTCACATGATAAGATTCCATCGCAATGAGTAACCTATCTTCATCGGCACCACCCAGCACTGTATCATCACCCAGCCCCGGATCGTCACCACCACGTAGACCGAGCTCTACGCCCCCTGGGTCCCAGTCCGAAAGAGCTAGTGTAGTCTCAACATCGCAGACGGAACCTCCCGAACACTGCGACGACTTCATTCACTGCCGTGCTTTTGGAGGTCCTCGTGGTAATACTTTGTGCGACGTGAGTTGGGCGTTTTTATGTCCTGGTCTTCATCCATTTCGCCCAACGCCACCATCTAAATACGGCACCATACATCCTCACCCTGGCGAGGTCTGGGTCTGCGCTTACTGCATGGATCATGATACCGCTGCATGTCTTCCTGGCCATTTTACTAACAAAATCGAGCCTATAACAACGCTCGCAGATGCCAATTATCAATCAGGCTTTCGTAATCAGCTTTGCCACCGATGCATCCGCGATGAGGTCGAGCTCTACTGGTTGCGCCAAGGGACACCAGTGCCTCCGATAAAACCGGGAGGGGATACTAAACAATTAGTGGAACAATGGCCAATTGCGCCGAATAGTCTACAGGACCTTTGCATCTGCAATAGATTGGGTATTACCCAGTTCCAATTTCGTTGTCATGCATGCCGCGACGAAGGTTTTCGAGTGAATAGCTGGGCTCGTTACAAACTCGCCGAAGACATTCTGACCAGTCGCGACAAGAAGGTCATTACAGGCCACATACGCTGCCACAAGAACGGCGGAACCGGTAGACACCTTCAAAAAGGCATACCTGACGGATCCGTCACCGACAGGATAGCGAACGCCGGTCTCCGTCGTAGATGTCCTTGTGGCGAGAAACCCAAGTCGCAAAGTACCCCAGAATATATCACATTTTGTCTGGGTTGCTCAGGTGTACGTATCGATCCTGCAAATCTGCCACCGCATTTACAGTACGAAAACGTCATGACGGGGATTGAAAAGAGGAAAGGGATGAGATTGAGCACGCAGAGGACTAGAAACGCGAGAATGCGGAGGACGAACGGGACAAGGAAGGCAAAGAGGAGTCATTTGTTCAGGGTTAATATTGAGAGCGCGTGGATTGATAGTAGACATAGAGGCGGAGGCGGAAGGAGAGGGGACCATTGGGTTGGGGGGTTCTAGAATCAGTAAAGCTGAAAGGGTGGGAAAAGTGATGCGCTGGCAACGACAAGGTGAGTACGAAGTAGCAAAAGAGTGATAGCCGGTGAAGCAGCATCTAGGACAATGATAGACTGTTGACAGCGTCGGAAAAATATTCAGGTAGACTGCGACGTCATCGCGATGCAAACGTAGAACATACTATGTGAAGGTATTATTGGTTGTTTAGTGACTGGAATACACCGCCTTTACTCTACTATCAACGAAGCAGTGCTGAGTGTGCAACAATGCAAACAACACCGTAACAATGTACCATTCAACTCCTCAATCCTTCATAATACATGACCGAACTGCCCTCAAACGTCCATTGCGCATCCCAAAAGAAAACAAAGCAGGAAGCAATTGGTTGAAGAAGAAGACGCAACAGTAGCGCCACTCATACCTAGAATCGGTTATCGTTGCAATCTAACACCAATCTTGGCAAGATGGCGTATTAAGAACGCAACAAGTTTCGTAACAACAGAATGACAAGAAGAACAATCTGAAGGGCTCTCTAAGTAAGCGAAAATCGAGAAAAATGACCAGTAAAGCATCCACGTTGCAAAACTCCTCCCTACACCCGGCAGCGTTATGAACTCCATGTGTAAGCTAGCCTTTTCAGGCGGCTACGACCATGTAAAGCCAGGGTGAGTGGGAGATGGTGACGTGGACTGCCGTCCAAATATCATCGCTGATATTTCTAAGTTAGACGTGATCCTCGACAGCGCGCGTCTCAATGGAAGGTCCAGCAACCGACGGCTGCTTGCATTCATGGACAGTACCGTGATCGCAACTGTAGATGCCATCTGGATTGTAAATACGACCTTCGGAGGCATGAACTGGCTGTGGTGGGGTACAGGGACCTTCTTCTGCGTGGGAAGATGAGGTACGAGTTGAGCGGGTTAGCTCAGGCGTCGCGTGCTCGTTGGTGATTTCGATACTGCAAGACACTGCGGTCGGGTCAGTCAAGGTGCGTGTGTGGTACATGAACGTGTATCTTACCTCCGGCAGTAGGTGAGAGTGCGACTTGAGAGTTGATGGGTGAGTGCGACAGACTGATCAATGCAGTGACAGCGTCAACTTCTTTCGCTTCCATCTCCTTAACGTCCTCCTCCTCTGTAGCCACGTCCTGCATTTCGGCATCTTCAGGATCTGGTAGATGCGAAAGAAAGTGCCGCCAGTCCTCAAGATGATCTGCATACTCGGATTCACATTCGACACCTTTGGCCGCCATCTCCCCCTTCATAGTCTTGTATTTCTCCATCATCTTGAACGTAATCTTGGGCATGTACGTATCTCCTGACTTGCCAAAAACACAGTTGTTGAGACGAGCCCTGAGTACAGGACACATGCGGTTGAACTTTGAGGCAAAAGCGTTGGCTTCGCGTTCAGCACGAGGCGGAAGGTCATTTCCAACCTTATCCTGGATGATAGTGCCCACGAAAGTCGCATTGAACGCATCGCGGACCTTCCTACTGCCAGGGAGTAGGAAACCGCGCTTACGCGACTCCACGATGCAAAGTTGAAAGTACAGCTCAAACCAAAGCTCCTCTTTCTCGTACCACAAGCTGACGGAGCGGGCTTTGAGACCGGCACGGCCGTAAATCTGGTTGCGCCAGGCATTGATCTTACTGATGTGGTGGGCAGAGTTCCAGTCGATCATTGAGTGAGGTATCTTGCGGAAGTGGAGCTCTGTGACTCTGTTGGTGGTGGAGCAGTCGCAGACCATACGGAGGAGGGATTCATCCTTGTGGCCAATGCTGGCCTTTTTGCGGGTGCCACGTGGGACGAGAGTTGACTTGAATCCATAAGATTTGGAAGCGGTCGCGAGAGGCTTCTTGGAGCTTGTTGATGTGTTGTTTGGAGTTGGCTTTGTCTTCTTGGCTGATGATATAAGAGCTGGGCCGGCGGTGTGCTCATCAGCGGAGCGTTTGCGCTTATTCGCGGAAAGAGGAGTGAGCACGGGTGGTATTTTCTGGTCTGTTTTGGTCTTCTTCGATACATCTTGAGCGGAAGAATGAGTTGCTGGTTCCCGGCCGATCTTGTCTCGCTTGGAAAGCATCTTGATCACTTAGGAGGGGTGGATGGTTTAGTCAAAAACACCAGGCTTGGGGCGTCGTGGACTGTTTGCGACAGGAAATTGACAGAAATCTTTCGATGATGCCCAAGAAATTATGCGTAGCTAGTAGTGGTAGTTGCGAGGTTGGGATACTGCAGTTGTTGTGATAACAGAAATCTAGAATAGAGACGAGGTGCAGGATGGAACCAAGCTTGAGGGATATATGACAACGCGTAGTGACTTGAAGATTTTTCATGGGAGCGTTTGAGGTGAAAGGGAGTGCAAGGGCGCACAGTGTATGTGTCGTTGACGCTCCCCGACGTCGCCACGGCACCAATAGCGCTGCTTGTTGTCGCCCCAGGATATAAGAGGTGAATGTGGAAGATAATAAGACAGATAGGGACCGAAAATATGGAAACAACCCAGCTGGCTGAGAGTTTGCATACAGCATAAAATGGCTGTGGTGACTGCGCGCTTTACACTGATATCACCCCAGCTGTTGCTTGTTGTCCACATTCACCTTCACTTTCACTAACGTATCTGGAGAACAACCGCAGGTCTGGCGGGTCAGAAGTGTAAGCTGTTTTTCTTTAGGAGGCGACGCTTTGTTAGCACTGCAGTATCTATGGATCTCACTGAACTCTTGCACCATCATCGTATACCTCCTGGCCTGCCCTTTGCTTCGTAGCTTTTTGCACTTGTCTCGATAACACCATCGCGTATGTGACAATCACGTGCAAGGCGAAAGTACTCATGGCCTCTAGAGAACTCCGAATTAACGGTAACTCGGGCTGTCTATAGCAACGCCACCTTAGGTGGTCGAGGGCCTTCCCCAGCTCGCACTATGCCAGGGTGGGTATAGCGTAATGCTCGTCGGATGGAGCGCCTTGCAGAACCGAAAGATACGCATTCACGCAATCCTGAAACAGTCTCGTACTACCCATAAAGTCAGATCTCGCGCCGATCAACACGGATAAATCTGAATCTGGACACCTCCCGATGAAGGAGCTGCAGATGGGGGCAATCACGGATTACGCCCTGCATGCAGAGAGGAGCAGCCAAGTGCAATCGCCCTTTAGCCCCCAAATCCTACTCCTGCCTCTTAAAGCGACGGCAACCATCGCTGTCGCGAGTATACCATCGGCTATTTCGTTCTCTTTTTCTTTGACCTCAGCGACGCGCAAAGATGAGGGCCGCGTGTGCCATATCGATCGGAGTTCTCGCTACAGGCGTTGCAGCGCAGATTGGCAGCAGCGTTTTTGAGCCGCAGAACTTCAACATCAGTGCGGCTCTCAAAACTTTCGGCGTTGACGTTTCAACTCTGCCAGAGCCAGCAGACACACTTCATTCACGGTCCTCGGATGCACAATGCTCACATGCTGTTAGTCTGACCGTCGCGCAACGATCCTGCAATATGGCGCGAGCTAACATTGGCTTCAGTGTGCCGCCTTAACCATATTGTTCGGCAGTGACAAAGTCTTGGCTGAAGGGGCAACCGCATATAGCAATTTCACGGGGGGATACTGGTCTGCTCAACAAGGCTCATTACGACCTTCCTGTGTCTTCAAGCCTACAAAAACTCTGGACCTCTCAATATTGGTACTCGCAGCTAGACTGTACCAATGCCCTTTTGCCGTAAAAGGTGGCGGTCATGCGGCATGGGCTGGTGCGTCCAGCATTGAAGACGGAATCACGGTCTCGATGGAAAACTTCAAGCAAGCTGTTGTTGCTTCGGACAAACAAACAGTTGACGTTGGCCCTGGACTTCGATGGATTGATGTTTACAAAGCTGTCGAGAAAGATGGTCTTAGTGTCGCGGGTGGACGTGTAAGTATACAGATCTCCTCCCATCCTTTACCGGCTCTGCTGACGATAGTATCAGATGGCTCCTGTAGGCGTGCCTGGGCTTATCCTTGGAGGGGGCATATCCCACTTCGCGAGCAAGCGCGGCTGGGCGTGTGATAACGTAGCCAGCTTTGAACTGGTTACAGCATCCGGCTTCGCCATCAACGTTAGCGCAGCGTCTTACTCCGATCTATATTGGGCACTGCGAGGAGGAGGCAACAATTTTGGAATCGTGACGAACTTCAAGCTTGACGCCTTCCCTCTTGGCCAGATGTGGGGAGGCCAGAGAGTGTACCTTGAGGATGCAACCCCAGCCGTGCTGGATGCGATTTATGAGTTCACCGTGACTGGATCCGCCAAGGACGAAGATGCCGCACAAATTGTCGTAAGTTCGCTTAGTTTGCTCCTATTGCGCAGGTGATTGACATGTACAGACTTTCGCCAGCGCGCCTGGGATCGGCAAAGTTTCTTTCGCCAATCTGCACTACGCCAAACCGATTGCTAACGCTTCTGTTTTCTCCAATTGGAGTAACATCACCGCCATCGATGATACCACCGGCCTCCGACCAATGTCCGGGATGGCCGACCTCTTGAACCAGGGAGCGCCTGCGCCTGGGGCGTACCAAACGTGGTGGGGTATCAGTTTGAAGATGGACAGACCACTTCTCCAATTCATTGTTGATACATTTTACGCGCAGGAAGCAACTGTCGCGGATGTCGAGAAAATTTTGCTCATCATGGCTGTTCAGCCCATTACCAAGAGCGCAGCCAAAGCCATGCAAAAGAACGGTGGAAATGCTTTAGGCATTGATCCAGAAAACGGCCCGTACTTTGTACTCAACTTCAATGCGGCTTGGAACAACCAAGAAGACGAAGCCAAGTTCCACACGGTGATTGCCAACATCATCAAACTTGTGAAGGCAGAAGCGAAGAGGAGGAACCTCGACAACGACTTCGTGTATCTCAACTACGCGTCCGAATATCAAGACCCCATTGGTAGCTATGGAGTGAAGAACAAGCAACGGTTGATGGAGGTATCGAAGAGATACGATCCGAAACAGGTCTTTCAGTACCTCCAGCCTGGCGGGTTCAAGCTAGTGAAGGGCGCACCGAATGCAAACACCCCCAATATATCATTGGCGAGGGGTGAAGAGCTCTGACGTGTTTCTAGACGAATGCGTGAACTCCTGATTGTCCTGAGTGGTAGCAATTAGGGAAAGTGAAAGGATAAAATTAGCTGCATATGCGGGCGAAAACGTCGCAAACGCCAACCAATGCACTACAACTCTAGTTTCTTGCTCGATGTATCACCGAGCTCTCGCTGTATGACTGTCGTCGTAGTGCTTCACCATGCTGGGGTGCCAATCGTGCATACTCATGAGCGAGTTCTCAGTGTGGCCGGTTCAGAGTGATATACACTGTTCGAGTGATCGGTAATAAGGGAATAAAATCGAAAAGTGAAACCCCCTAATGAGATTGGAAGTATTTTGAATTTCAGATGCCTCGCGACTTGACCAGAATATCAATGACGTAATTGAAGGAGTCGGTTAGCGTACCGAGCTACTTATCGACGGATGTGCGCCAAGCATCACACCATGTCTCATGACTTCAGCCTCGCACTCAGCCTTACGACTCTAAACGCTCAGTAGTTTTAGTCGCCGACACGGATCTAGATTTACACCCGATCGGGCCGCGCATACTTGGTGGTCGACCCACGTTTTTGCACTTGGTATTTACTGCATCCAGACGATACACGAGGTCTTCTATGACTATCTGTGCAGATGTACAGAACGGTGAGTAACTTCAAGGCAGGGATGAGCTTTTATTCTAGGTGGTAAGACGTTGTTGGTATGCTGCAAGGCGTTTACCGCTCGTTCTCCTGGTTATCACTGCATAACCGGGGCTGATCTCGCGACAGCATGGCTCTGTGTGCCTCGCCAGGGCACGAGACGCTGTGGAGCTCGTCCGCCAACTTCCCTTTGTCTACAAACCACTTGATGCACAGTCAGCCTACGTCGAAGCGCATGCACGAACGTTACAACACCAATGTCGGAGGCCAGTGCTCATCTCAACAGATTTACCGACCCATGGACTGTCCCACATGTAGTAGTTTCGAAGGACATTTAACGTAGTTCGTGGAGTCAGATGCGACCATGCGACGTTATTGGCTGCATTCGCCGAAATTACGGTGAGATCGCATCCCTGCGGGAATGCAGCACTCTCGCAGCATCGCTCATAGGGCTTGGCTACTAAGGCTTACATGCAGTCCTAACTACGGTTGGCGATGCTCATTCGTACGTTGACGACATTAACCCTCTTACCATATTGAGACATCGGCCAGACGGAGGTATAGCCGTTCTGCTATCCATCGTACCATGTGTGCTGCTGAAGGGTACAGAATTTCAGCGCGTCCGCACTTATGCAGGCACAGCACGAGATTGCAGCGACATTGTTTCCAGCACCATGGACGCAATGAGACATGCCCGGTGACTCGGAACCGAGATGCTTAGTGAGCGTGCCCACGCTTGCGGAAGGAAAGCTGCCGCTGAAGCCTATCTATGGAAGTTCGGCACACATCTGGCACGTGAAGAAACACAACATCCCGCTCAGATGTATCTGCTTCGGGGTTGTGCTCGTGTTGGCCCTGACACCGCGTCGAAGACTCTCTAAACGATTATGACGCCGGCGTTGTGTTCGTCGTTCCTGTCTGTAGCATGGAAGCGGAGCCACTGATGTAAATAGCTCGAGATGCCTAATACATGGTGCAGCTGGACTGCGGAAAAGATGTTTCAAGCAGATTTAGATTGACCTTGCTCTGCTTGTACAGGACGCGCAACATGACACCATCGCAACCGCCGTGCGGTGAAGATGAGCCAACGGATTGGAAAGCGTCATAGTATCACTATTGCATGCACTCGAAGACGGTCGAGTACAGTCGCTCACCTCCAAACTACAATCAGATGACGAATTTTGAGTGATGTGACAAGACAAGAAGTCGGTCAGGCTTCCAGCCGTAGTCGACCAGAAACGGCTAGTTGGCCGCCCCCAAGACCAATCTAGCTGCACATATTAGCCTTTTGGCGCGATTTCCACAGAACGACAACCTCCCTGCTGCATCGCGTTCCATCACAGCACTCTTACTCGTCGACTGGCCGTGGGTGCAGCTGAAGATGCAGGTCAATGCAGCTGCGTCCGATGGCCGTTATTCTGCCTCTCCGCTTTTTGGTGTCGCCGAACGCTTGAAGTGCACACATGGGTTCGGGAGCTCCGCGGGCAGCTGATTCGCAACGGCATGGCGAGCGGGGGTCCAGCGGCTGCGCCGAGCAGTGCCCTTGTGTCTGACCGCCCCACTTCTTTTCTTACAGGCTCTCGAAATACCACACCATACATGGCACTTCTGTGCAGCTTCGTTGGGGGCTGAGAAATACATCGTCATTGCTAAACATTTATTAACCGCAGAGCCCCCAATGGATGTCATACGCCCCAAGGAAGATCGCCAGCCCCTGAGCATTGGGGATTTGGCACTAAATTGATCATGGCATCGAATGGTACGCACAACGACTTCATCAACATCACCACGCCACACTCGCGCGCGCCCAGCATGGTTCAGGAAACGCCAGCCTCCGCGCCGCGGCCGCGCTTGCCAGTCAGGAAACAAGCGCCCCAGAGGAACATTGACGAGTTCTGGAACAAGTTTACGACCAAACACCCTGGCAAGATCTTTACGATCTTACCCGACAACCTGTACGCGAAACGCGCCGCCGCACATGCGCCGAAAGGATCCATACCCGGCGTCAATGCGCTTGCGTCATACGAGGAAGCCAAAGAAGCCTGTACCAGAAAGGTCGCAAAGATCGTCAAGGAATGCCGGCGATTGAATCAAAAGTACAGAGATCCACATTTCGACATCGAAGCAGACTTCAAACGATCGCAGGCCTTTCCGGATACACCAGCAGACTGTCTGACTGGGCTGAATGAAGAAAAGACCGATTTCCATCCTCTATCGGTCAAGAGAGTTGAGGTATGTATACCACAGACCATAACAAAACCTGGCTCATTCGTCACAGGACATCTTCGACGACCCACGATTCTACATTGGCGGCGCTACAGCGAACGATGTACGACAGGGAAACGACGGCGACTGCTGGTTTATGTCAGCACTAGCGACGATCTCGAATAAGGAAGAGTTAATACAACGGGTGTGCGTTGCCCGTGACGAGAAGGTTGGCGTTTACGGATTCGTCTTTCACAGAGGTAAGGACACGACTACACATTCGGATAGGTTCCAGACTAACATGTCTCAGATGGCGAATGGATTTCGGAGGTTATCGACGACAAGCTTTACCTCATCAAAGAAGATTTCGACGAAGCCAAGCTCGAGCGCTATCACTGGCTGGAGCTTCAGAACCGCAAGAGTCCAGAAGACGAATACCGCACGGTGATGCAAACTGGCTCGCGAGCGCTGTACTTTGCACAATGTAGTGACCCCAACGAGACGTGGCTACCATTGCTCGAGAAGGCCTTTGCCAAAGCACATGGCGATTACAGTGCCATCGACGGAGGCTTTGTTGGGGAGGGCATCGAGGACCTCACCGGAGGTGTCACGTCAGAGGTCTTTGCGACCGATATCCTGGACAAGGACAAGTTCTGGCGTGAAGAGCTCATGAACGTCAACAAAACGTTCCTCTTCGGGTGTGGCCAGATGGGTGGTATCTACGGTGCGCGCAAGGGTATTCAGGAGAAACATGCATACTCTGTCATGGAGGCACGCGAGATCGATGGACAGCGATTACTGAAGCTTCGAAACCCCTGGGGCCGGACCGAGTGGACTGGTCGCTGGAGCGATGGTTCAGAAGAATGGACTCCGGAATGGATGAAGAAGCTTGATCATAAGTTCGGTGACGATGGTGTCTTCTGGATCTCCTACAAAGACCTGTTGCGCACATATCAACACTTCGATCGCACTAGGCTCTTTGGCCCGGAATGGACGGTGTCTCAACAATGGACCAGTGTCAACGTTCCTTGGAGCGTCGATTACCTTGACACCAAGTTCAGGATACACCTCGCTAAAGGTGGCCCTGTCGTCATTGTCCTCAGTCAGCTTGATGATCGCTACTACCAAGGCCTCGAAGGGCAGTATGAGTTCAATCTGCAATTTCGTCTCCACAAGGATGATGAAGAAGAATACATCGTTCGCAGCAACGGTACATATTACATGAAGCGCTCTGTCTCCACAGAGCTGGACCTCGAGGCTGGCAACTACACTGTCCTGCTCAAGATCAAAGCAACGCGGATCCCAGATAACCCAACTCCGGATGAAGTCATCCGGGCCACATGCACCAAGCGGCGCGAGAAGCTCCTTGCGATCGGTCTTTCCTACGACCTTGCTCATGCCAAAGGGCAGTTCAGAGAGCAAGAAAAGGATAAGGCACAGCGTGAGAAAGAGCAAAAGGCCGAGCGGAAGAAGGCTGAGCTCAGGCTGGCACATGAACGTCGTAAGAGGCTGCGCCGAAAGGCGGAGCTGCGCGAACAGAAGAAAGCGGCCAAAGAGACGCGCAAGCTAAACCGATCCGGCGAGATGGCAGAAGTCGAGAGAAAGCTACACGACCTATCTGGTCTTGGAATCAACGTTGACGAAGACAATCGTACTTCTGGCGACGAAGAGGTCAAGCCTGTTCACCAAGCTGTTTCCAGGCATCGCCGCACATCGAGCCTTGATCCACATCGCGAACGCTCAGCAAGCCCTGGTGGCGGTTTTGGTGGCCGAGGAGGCTACAACAAAGGCCGAGACGGCTACAACGCATCGCTTCCTGGAACATTCCAAGGACGTGGCGGCTACAATCGTGATAGTATCGGGGCCGCAACCTCTGAGGCTACTACACTCCAAGCGCGAAGCGGCTATCATAGCTCACAAACTTCTCCTGCCGCCCACAGCCAAGGGTTTCAAGGACGTGGTGGCTATAACCAGAACATGCCAGGTGAGTTCCAAGGACGCGGAGGTTACAACCAAAATATGCCTGGAGAGTTCCAGGGCAGGGGAGGCTACAATCAGTTGCCTGGTGAATTCCAGGGCCGTGGTGGTTACAATAACGAACTGCCTGGCACCTACCAAGGCCGCGATGGGTATAACGAAGGTCAGGTGACAGATTCACCAATACCTACGCCGTTACCGACACCTCTTGCAACTCCGATGACCGATGAGTTCCGTCCTGGCACCCCCGGCCAGAGGACATTCAGCCCTCGTCCCGAGCGTCGATCACCAGCTGCCTCGCGCCGGGCTACGCTTACTCCCATCCCTGGTGTCCGACCTGGTATCCAGGTAACTCGTGGGCGAAGTGCTAGTGATTACTCGCACCGCGCTCAAAACGGAATGCATTCACCTGAGGATATGTCGGACTCCTCTTCCTGGGATTCTGAAATCGATGGCCCTTGCTCTCTCGATTCCGATCTTTCTGATGACGAAGACAACATCCCCCGCATATTCTCAGAACGCCAACCTCGCTATGTGTGGTACAACGGCGCGCGCTACCCATACATCGAAGACGAAGACGAATTCGAGCGCGATCCTTGGAACGCCGTGTGTGTCGTGGGGCTTCGCGTCTTTAGCAAGGACAATACAGATGTCACGATCGAGGTGCACAACGGCGAGGGAGAGTCTAGAAAGAAGTCTGACGGAGATGATGCAAGTGTGACGACCATGGGCACGGTCAGACGTAAAGAGAAGGAGCTTGATGTCGACGACAGTGCTGCAGATGCCACTAGTCCGATGCGGAAGAGGAATACTGGTCTTGAAGACGAGCTGAGCGCACGGTTGAATCGGGACGAGGAGGCTGAGCTTGTGAGCCATGTTGGCACTGCGCCGGCGGGCATGGAAAGGAGTCGTCAAGGGACGCTGAGTTAAGGAAGGTGTAAATTCACTCTGGAAGCTAGGTGTACCGTATTTGGGTGATGTTTTGGCTGGTATTTTGCTTCATGTATTTCCAGCGAGCTTGGTGTTTGGAAGGGTTTGCATATCAAGGATAGTACGTTAAATCTTAGCTTTGATTCGCTTGAAGACATCTCTCTTAGTACTTGTAGCGTAATCGTCATATGGCTGTCGATTACACATGTACCACGTCGCTCGCAGCTATGCTCCAGTGAACGTCGCTGGACCTGTGAAGTCAGACTCCACTGCGAACGAAACTTGATTTAATGACAATGAATTCTGAAAGCAAAACACAGCGCTGCACAAGGACTTAGAGATAAGTAGGAAAGTCTGGTAAAGTATGACGGTTGTGTTGCTGATAGATGTTATGGTAGTATTGTGTTCCTTGTGTCCTGGCGTCTGCTGGTCCGTTTTCGGCCCGTGGCGATGCTAGCAGTAGTTCATTGCTATAGCGCCATATGGATCCATCTTACCCAGTGTTTCCCACCCACTATTATGTGCAATCCGAGGCGCTAGTCTCCGAAAACCATATCTTGGGGATTCCGGGGTTGGCACACCGTTTCTGGATCGTTGCCGGCATTGCTATCACGCCCATCGGTCCGCCCGTCTTACTATTAGTAGAACCTCGACTCCGGATATTACGGTTCCAAAGCAGTGCTGTGAGGCCTTTAAATGACCTCTTTATTGGATACTGTACGTACCAAGCCCGCGTGTTAACGGCAACCTTCATAGACTGCATACATGTAGCGACGCCGACATCCAGGTTCAAATGCGACGGACCTGCATCTTGTATGCACTTGTCGCACGTGTGTCTCTCATTGGCGTATTGTTATCAGACACCGCAGGGCGCCAAACTCTAAGAGGCAGTTGCCGAGAATGGGGCACGGCCATTGCCAAGGCCGCCAAGTCTCAGCGAGAGTGACTGCAGCGGAGACGTCCGCCTTGTTCGCGTGGTACATATAGTGACAGATCGCCATAATGCAAGCTTGCTGTCGTGCTCGCGCCTCTCACCCTTTCGTTAACAACTCCACCAGACGCAGGTGAAGATGAAGTTCGCCACTGGGACTAACGCTGGCCTTGTCGCCTTCTCGGCGCTGACGGCGATCGCTCAAGCGGAAGATTCACTATACAGCAAACGCATGGTGAAGCGAGGCATCGATGCGGATGGCAACTACAACATCTGTATGTCGGCATATTCGACTCCAACATTGCTTCTGCTCACGTGACCTAGCCTTCTTCCACATCAACGACGTGCATGCTCATCTTGACGAGTTCAGCTCTTCAGGAACCGATTGCACACGACCAGAGCGAGGTTGCTATGGTGGTTATGCGCGCGTCAAGACAGTCATCGAAGAGCAACGCCCCAACTACGAGGACAGTCTTTGGCTGAATGCTGGTGATGAGTTCCAAGGCACATTGTTCTACAGCTTCTACGGCGGCGAGAAGATTGCCGAGACATTGAACCAGCTCGAATTCGATGCCATGACCCTGGGTAACCACGAATTCGATGGCGGCGATGCCCAGCTAGGAGAATTCTTGGTCAATCTCACGTTTCCCATCATCAGTGCGAACGTGCATTCGCAGGATGAGAATGTGAACAAGACTGTCAAGCCTTACACTATCTTTGAAGAGCACGGCTTGGCGCTCATTGGTGTCACCGCTGAAGAAACTGGTAGTCTGAGTAACGCTGATGTTACTACGGTTTTCTCCAACACCGTTGAGGCCGTTCAGGGCGCGATTGATGAGATCAAGGCTACCACCAACATTACCAGGATTGCTGCTCTTACTCATATTGGTTACGACAAAGACCAGGAACTTGCCAAAGCTACCACTGGTCTTCAACTCATCATTGGTGGCCACAGCCACACACTTCTTGGCGACATGGAAGACGCTGAGGGCAAGTACCCGACTATCGTTGAGAACCAGGACGGCGACGAAGTCTTCATCGTTACTGCCTACCGTTGGGGTGAATACGTCGGCTACATTGATGTTACATACGACCCTCAGGGCAAGATCCTCGCTTACAACGGCGCCCCAATTCATCTTACCAACGCTACCGAACAGGACGAGGACCTTCAAGAGCAGGTCGAGGAGTGGCGCATTCCTTTTGAGGAGTTCGCTGCTGAAGTTCTCGGTACCAGTGAGGTTGAGCTTGACCAGACAACCTGCCAAGAGCAAGAGTGCTTGCTCGGTGACTTCATGGCCGATGCTATGCTCGCCTACCGCAAGAACAACACCGACGACGTTGACTTTGCTCTGATCAACGCTGGTGGCATTCGCGCTACTATCGATCAGGGTGACATTACCCGCGGCGAAGTCTTGACTTCTTTCCCCTTCGGTAACGCCATCGTTCAGGTTGCTATCGATGGAAAGACTCTTTGGGAGTCTCTCGAGGGTATTGTAACTGGTGTCAATGTAGGCAATGGAAGGGAAGTCACTTCGTTCTTCCAGATTAGCACTGGCATCAAGGTGGAATACAACCCTGAGAACGACAACAACACCAAGCTCATTTCCGTCACCATCGGCGACGAGCCTCTGAACAACGACACCACCTACCAAATGGTCACTCTCGATTTTATCGCTGGTGGAGGTGACAACTTTTTCGAGCCATCGACCGATTTCATCACCTTGGACACTCAAGATGAAGTTCTTACTTCGTACATCTTGAGCCAGACCCCGGTTAACATTGAGCTCGACGGACGTATTGAGGAGGTCGACGGCCAGAGGGAAGACACCCCTGGTGCTGGCAACGGCACTAGCAACGGTACCTCACCCACAACTGGTGCGCCGCCTCAACAGACCACCAACGCAGCTGCCCGTCTCGGCCAAGGCGCCGTTGGCGCCAGCATCTTCGGTGTTCTCGCCAGTCTATTCATGCTCTAAGCATAGACTGATATGAAGGAATGATATGCGTGATGGCTACATATGATAAGACAACAAAACCATTCAATTAAACATGTAAATACTTGTTAGACGCGTCATTTGGTCTGAATGCCGTTGATGTGATCACTTGTGAAAATATAATGAGACGATACGCAACCAAAATATCATGTTGATCATCCAGCCGTGGTCATCTCGTCTGATCTCTGACAATGATAGCAAACTAAGATTGTGCTTCAGCGCACCTTATAGCCTATCAAATCTGGAATGCACGTAGCTCAGGCGCACCCTGTACCGCATACACTGTCAGATTCACTTAATTATTTCCTTGCATGTCGGCTATTGATTCCTTAGCCCCGCGAGTAGCTACCAAGACCTATAGTGCGCTCATAAAACCCGGATGTTGTCCACATATATATCTCACATGCATTGATAAGATGTGATGCTGCCTTATCTACCCCATGTATTTGTTCACTTTATCTCATCACATCTAGCTTGCAGTGTAGGATGCAACGATTTCAACTCCGGCTTTCGCGATACCTGTACAGAAGCAGGACTTAAACGCCGAACCACATTGATTCATCGTGCTTTGCAACGGTCATCATGACAAGAGTGCAACTCCGGATCCATTCGTAATCCTCAAGATTTCAGAAAGCGAAGAAGTAGACGCACATGGAGATGGAGGTGAAAGGAGAAGCCAATTCTTCATATGCAAAGCACCTTTTGTCTATAAAGATCTTCGGCTACCTAGATCCTCCACAACCAGTCATTTCGATATTTCAACCAATAGCGCGCCATATCAATATGCTCAACCGTCAGATTAGCAGGGACAAAAGAGGGAAGATCGTAGTGCGCCTAGGCGGTCTAAATGACATCAGGCTCGGCTCTCCTGCACACCCACCTACCTTTACGCCACCTGTTGTCACCCCATCTGAAAAGCTCGAACCGAGTATTGCGGACTACACATTCGAACAGTACAAAGCCGCCAACCTCAACATCGACCAGCAACACGATATCATCGGCAAGCTCCGCAATGAGCTTCCTATCATCGACCGCGACGAAGTCGACGATACGCTCCTGCGTTCGATGGCACAGCAGTTCGAGCTCGCAATTTTCCCAACATGCAAGATGATGCATGTCGACCCCCTAGCCGTGAAGCGCATGTTCGACAACCAGTTCCGCATGGCGTATGGACCAGAGGTAGGGGCGGAGGTGTTAGCAAAGCTAGGCTTGTGTCGCTTAGAAGACATCGAGAAATCTGTTACTGCAGTGAAAACAGGGATGGTTACCAAAGAAGACGTCGAGCACAGTGCGGCCAATGTCGAAGAAAGCTCGATAAGACAAGAGAGAGACACGGTCGCCCCTCCTCCACCGAAGAAGAAGGCGAGGATGGCACCGCCCAACAACACACAGAAAGATCTCAAGGCTCACACTGCAAGGAGAAGGCGTGCGCATCGTGGGTGCAAGATCTTGACGCTGCGCTCGGTAGTTGTGTCGCAGAAGTGGGAGGCCTTGAGTAGTGGCTCGTAGCTGGCCCACACGGGCAGTAGTGGTGGTAGTGACACCTTGACTAAAGGCTGGGTACTGGAATGATGATGTGTTTTTGAGCTGGCGCGCGTCGTGGACGGGCTGGACAAGGGGTGATACGCAAATGCTGCACATAGAGCAATACTACGAGCGAGTATTGCATCATGACAAGCACTCTTGAAATCCGGTGGGACACTTTTATGCAGTGAAATGTACGAACGATGGTTGCGAAGCTCGTGAAGCTAGCTGGAGACCTCAGAATTTCGACGCGTGACGTCACGCGGTTACCGATCCAGGTAGCACCAACCTACGACGACACGCTTTTTGCGCAGATCTACAATAAACTTCTTCTAACGGACAATCTGATTTACAAGGTTTCCAGCCATCATTGAACTTCTCTGGTGCAAGCGACACATTTCAGGACGGATCCCCTCTGGTGGGCGGACTATCCGGGTACCTAGGTAGCGACCTGAGGAAATTGCTCCGATCATCTCGACGCGTCCGATCATGAAGGCGCCGCCAGGTGCCCCGCATCTGGCTGATCAGGGCAGCGTTATCGGAGACTTCACCAATGGTTTTGGGGAGTGGTTCTGCATCTAGATTGTTGTGGGTCGCAACGGGCCGTCACGAGTCGTATACGCTAAAACTTCCCCGCCGTTTACAACCTCGTACCCGCCATGTCAGGAACCGCTATTCTCTTGCATCAATCACAGATTGGAAGGATCGAGGACTGGACCCACTACTCCCCCTCTCCAATCTACTCACACCATGTCGGGTCTCAACGAGTCACAGATCTTTCTCGCCAAGTACCACTTATACAAGAAAGCCACTTCTACAATCGCAGGATGGATTGCCGAAACCGCCGCGTCCATCGGCTTCGATGTCAAAACGAAAGACCAAAAACAGCAGAAGCCGAAATCGAAGTCGAAAAAGGGTGCGAAGGGGAGAGGCAAACAGAAAGCGACAGGTGGAAGCAGTAGCACAGTGTATCAACTTGGAGTGTCGGATTTTGTACCCATGGCAGAAGCGATCGCAAAAGCTGGAGAACAAGCAGAATCTGAGATCATGGTTCCCGTTGCTTTATGCCGGCACTTCAGTCGCGCCATTCAGACACGTCGAGAAGTATCTTAGTGGTACAAGGCGAGAGTCAATGGAGACACGAAAAGTGATCTGCGGCACGAATATTTTATCAAGGTTCTTGAGGACACCTTCGCATCTCTCAAACCATTTCTCGGAACGGGCGGACTAGAACCTGCACGAAACAACGTTTCCGATACTACTACGTCGGGCTTGTCGTCTCGCAATCGCTTTGCGGGATTGACCGTCGACGAGCTTGCAGCGGTAGCCGATGAGGAAGACATCGCTGAAGACACACTTTCCGAATTCTCCAGCGTCAAGTTTGAGGAAGTCGAGGAGGACAAAGAAGACGACTTCTGGGTTGCTGTTGCGCTCATGCTACAAGAGCAACAAGACATGAGAGAGGTGGTACGTGAGAACTGGCAGAAATATAGGAGCGGTGAAGTCGACTTGGTTGTGGCGGCCATGACCACGGATACTGCTATCAAACTTGCTCAGGGTGCGGAAGCGAAGTTTGACCTGTTAGTAACGCGGCCAAAGAAATATTCACAGGCTGAATATCCGGTTTGGACTCTCCCCGCTGTTCTCTTCTACAACAACCACGAAGATATGCACCAATGGCCCCTCGAGGAGATTGCGAAGCCTTCTGCCAAGCTTGGAGTTACAGCCGATCAGAGTGAAGCGTACTTTGACTTTTGGCCAGTGTTCGCTGGTTTGAAATTTTATCTCCACAAGCACATTACTAAGACGAACTCAATTCCACAAGTGGTTCCGAAGGACTTCGGTGATGCCAGCATCCACAGTCGAACGTTGAGAGCGATCGAACTCGCGCAAGTTATGCGGATCATTGCAAAAGCGGTTAAACGCCCGCCACTCCTAGACATGGTCTCTAGAGGTCTTTTGGACATGCTTAGCGAGCACACGATCCCAATGTGGCTTACATATGGCGTCCAGCTCCATTTTGATTCGCAAGATATCTTGGGCGAAAGAACTCACCGACCACATTTTGAACTTCAGGTCTACCTGAACCACTTGAGCGGATCGCAGCGGGAAACTATAGAGGACTGGGAAGATCCAATGATGCCGAAAGAAGCCCAGTATGAATGTTATAATCCTTTCAAAGAGGCATACAATGAGATGGTAAGTTGTGCGTGTACGAAATCCATCAGAAAGGTACACTAACTTTGTATCTTCACCTCTGCAGAGTCCATGGGCGAACTATGACGGATTTGATGAACAATGGGAAAGGCTCAAGAAAGATCCAAACGTCGGTGGGCATCCAATCTTCAGGAAATTGAAGAGCGAGCCTTTCTACCTGTATAGACACAATCCTCTGCTTTGCGGTATGATGAAGTACCACTTTCTCGTCCACTGGCACGCGGCTGGCATATCACATGAAGCAACCTCATGTTCTATCCTTTTCATGGCCCATGTCTACATGGGCACACAGCTGAGAAGCCCTTCCGATCCAGTGTGGCCCGACATGGAGTTCATGCTCTTCAGCCAAGATCCTCGATACCTGTTACTCAAAAGGCCGCCTGAGTCGCCTGAGGAAGCACGGACACTCTTCGATATAGCTACTGGCCAGCCCACTCTCAAGCAAGTGGGGTCATATGCTCTCGATCGTTTGAACTTCAGCGATGAGTTTCTAGGCAAGCCTAGATATGATCCGAATAACAAGACACGATTTTTCAGAGATGCAAGCGTGTTTGGGGATTCTGTCTACTTGCCACGCGGTGCAGTTGCCTCCTGGATCAATAAAAAACCTGGCGGAGCTTTCAACGGTAAAATCGACACCATTGCCAAGGCACTTCTTGCAGCATCATCTCCCGATGCAACTCGCGGCCGTCTCGCTCGCGCAATGCAAGCTTCCCAGGAGAAGCAGGGACTGAAACTAGAACCGTTGAACGGGAAAGAAGGGCTAACTCCTATTGCCATCTTGCAACATTTTGCTTTCTGGCTGCAGGCCGACATGCCAGACCTTTGTTTCAACGGAGCGTTGATGCAGCGGCAATGTTCGGATACATGGAAAGCTATCTACAAAGCGCTCGAGCGTGACCCAGCTTGGGACAGCTCCTTCTCAAAATTCGGAAAGTCGGCGCAACGTGCAGCAAATGCCATCATCTCCACGTCCGTGATCGAAGGAAAGTACCCTCACTTCATAGACATAGCGCGCAAGGCAATGCTTGAATATCTACAGCAGCAAGACAGCGGGCTGGGATGCCCGCGAAGCGAGGTATGCCTGATGGACATGGTGAAGTACCACAAGAGAGCCGCAAGATTGCTTACGGATGATCAGAGTTGCTAACAATCAATCCAAACTGATGAGACTGACTGACTGACTGATTGCTTGGCAGTCAGTTCAGTGTCAGTTTAGAGCTCTCGTCTTATCAGTCAGTTCAGTTTAGAGCTCTTA